>NW_004524764.1:1744027-1746605 GCF_000260255.1 Octodon degus | reverse complement strand
CTCTCTCTCTCTCTCTCTCTCTCTCTCTCTCTCTCTCTCTCTAATAAATAAAAAAAAAAAAGTTATTCCTCATAAAGAGAGCTAGGACAACCTGATACTATATAATATCACACAATCCTTAGAATGGTAGAAAATAGGTCAAATTATTGTATTTGACTGCATGATATTTGACTATATTCTAGTTTTGTATTTTATTTTTCCTTTTTTCTTGGCGGAACCAAGGTTTGAACTCAGGCCCTTGTGCTTGCCAGGGAAGCTCTTAATCGACTGAGCCACTTCCCCTGCTCCTACATTCTAGTATTTTATATCCTAGCATATACATTTTATATTTATATAAGTGTGAAATATTTATTTATGTATAGTATAATTTTTAACATTGAGAGTAATTTGTATATGGTTCTCTGCTTTATTTTAGAGCTAAATACTATACATCTTCTTTCTACTAGGCATAGAGAAAATGGAACTAATGTATTTTGTAAATGAACATGTTTTATTGAATCTAGGTACACTAATTTATTGTGGGTGACTTTAAACATGATTAAGGAATATCTAACTGTCCACAAATGGGAGAACTAATCTTTACCTTATTAAAAACTATTTATTCAAATATAAAGAAATGAATTCTAACAAAAACAATTAGATTTTACTCTGTGTGCCTATACTATTAAAATGTGATTTTTTAAAAAAAAATAATACATGCTGAAACATAGTGCACCATAATTTATTATGTACTTGAACTTCTCAAAGTAGACCTTAAGTGTTTTGGCAATAGATGTCCCAAAACAGTAGCTATGCAAAAGTGAGAGATGTTTATAAAATAGTACAATGCAGTGAGTTCCTTAGGCTTCTGATCCCATAAACATGAGAAAACACTTACAGGGAAAATTAATTGATTATGTATGTGAAATAAGGGATTACCTGATCATAATCACATGTGTATTTGTATTTGTTTGGTTTTCGATGTTTCTAATTTTGTATGTCAAACTTATTCCAAAACCAAAATAAATTATATTACCCTTAATATGTAAGATTATTTTAAATGTTACTGTTTATATGAACTAAAAGAAATATTATGACATTTTAATTGACATTATATTCTAGTTTGAAATATCTCCTGTAACAGGGCCAGCAAGACAGCTCAGCACACTAAGTACCTGCTTAGGCAAGCACAGGGACCTGCGTCCCATCCTGGCACCACATGCTGTGCCAGCCCCACCCCTGGGTTTGTTGAGTTGGCCACAGAGTCTAGGAGTGGTGACATGTGCCTGTAATCCCAATGCTAGAAGGTTGAAAACAGCAGAATCACTATGAGTCCCAGCTACAGTGAGACCCTGTACCAAATATATTAAAAAATTCCCCTGTATTCTGAGTTTGATATTATATAAGACAAGTAATATTTTCTCTACCAATTGCTTATTAATGTGCTTGCTTTAAGCATATGTGAAATATGTTGAATAGACAATATGCAGCCACTGTGGAATGGATTTCTCCTTTTACTCAGAACATCATTTATGCCCTTCAGTAGATCAGAGCAAACTTAACTCTGGTATTGAAACCATGCCAATATATTGAAAATAAAATCTAAGATCTAATACTTGGGAACAAATTATATTTTATGTTAAAAGGAAGACTACACGCTATGTGAGCAGACCCCTGAGATGCATATTATTCAAGTGTGTAGAATGGCTTCTTCACATGGATTTTAAAAGAGATGAATACTGAATTGGCTAGGCTACATCAGACAAATCGTATGTTACATCAGAAGTAGACACTTTAGTTTCATGAGTCATTGACTTGGAAAACTGTCTTAAGGGTATTAAGGAAGAGGAAAAGGTGGAGAAAAAAAGCACAATAAAAATAAAATATCTATCACAAACTGTGTCAGTAAGGGTGAAAAAATATCATGATGCATGGAATCGTAGAAAGAGAATCCAATTTATCTGGACAAACTTCTTACACCTGGTGCTTTTTTTGACACAAAAATTGCAATAACAACATTTTCTTTCTGAGTTAAAATCTTAGTATTAGTGAAAGATTACACGGATCAAGCACAAGACATGAAAGAATTTTAAGTAGTTATACAACTATTTTAAAGTTAAGCTTAACTTTCTTCATAATCCATCATTACATGATAAATTTAATATTTCACTTCTGAAATATCAGAGAAAGATTTCACTATAAATAATTTTATCATTAGTCATCATATTAAGTAATAAAATAAAAATGAAGTTTAAAATATTTCTATAAATTTAGAACAGGATTCTGTGATTTTAAAATTTAAAAAATCAAAATAACACTAAGAATATATTTTAGTTCCTGCCATATTGTAGGAATATGGCAGGAACACAAATAGAAATAAAAAAGCATACCACGTTTTTCAGATTGTTTTTAATGCATGACAAAACAAAGTTCCCTTGCTTTGTGGCATAATAAATACCTTATGCTAAAATTCAGTGAACCTGACTTATTTTTTCTTTTCTGTGATTTATTATTAATTGAAGTTTTTCAGTTTGTTTATTTACTTATTTGTTTATTTTCATGCTATGGACTCAATCCAGGGGTTCCAGCATGCCAGGCA
>NW_004524764.1:1740422-1743207 GCF_000260255.1 Octodon degus | reverse complement strand
GTAGAATTAAGAAAATAAATGTTTACTTGTATAAGAATATGAGTAAAAAGTACTAATTTCATTTTCATTTCTATGTGGATTTATTGTCATTTTTAGGTTTCTGTTGTTATTTTTTAACTAAAATGGTTGAGAATTGTAATAACTTATAAGAATTTCTGAACAGGCAAAGTCACCTAATGAATGTCTCTCTAAGTCATCCTGTATGATGAAAAGTAATGTATATTATGGAAAAAGAAGTTGAAGAAATGAAGGTCAAAGAGATCATTGATTTCATAAGATGTCACAGAATTTTGGTGAAGCTATTTGACTGTGGATGCTTTCAGGGAGTCAGAAGAAGGATACAAGGAAAGTTAAAAACAAATTGTAGATGCTCAAAGTAATTAGTTAGGGGGCTGGTGAGATGGCTCAGTGGTCTAAAGCACCTACTTAGAACAAGCTTAACAAAGCACAGGGACCACGGTTCAATCCCCCAACACCACATGCCAGCCAGCCCGGCCCCCTGGTGGGCTGAGCTGGCCACACACACACACACAAACACACACACACACACACACACACACACACACATAAATAAATAAATTTTTTTAAAGTAGTTAGTTAGGATTGGTAAGGCTATGTGTTCTTTATAAAGGGATTTATTATAAACTTTATGAAGGTAGAGGCCAAAAATACATTCAAACACAAGTGAAGTATTGGAATAGCCATTAACTGAGTATCAGAAATAACTGAGTTTTTTTCATGGAAAAGGATTTCAAGATCATGGCTGATTGCTCAGTCTTTTACTAGAGGAGTTCAGTAATATGTGTATTGAAAGGGAGTCATACTGCTGTTTATTGAAGTTATTTAAAGAATTGCAGAATAGGTGAAATGCTGAATTTCAATTTATATTCCCATGTTATCAAAATATTTGATAAATAAATAAGTCAGAATGATCTGCCTATATCTGCCTTATAAGACAGATAATATATGTACTTAAATCTTTCCTGGAGAAAAGAATAAAAATTAATAGGCTAGGTATTGTCAACATGACTTCAGCAACAATGAATAAAAGATATGGGCAACATAGGTGTGGTGGAATGTTGAATCTCATGCCCCATGTGACTTAAAGATACCAGATTACACATTCAGATATTTAAGTTCATCTTGATCCCTTTTTAATGACATAGATTTTAATAAAACTTGATGATAATTTTAGATTTCTTCAAGGTAAAGCAGTGACCCTATATTGACTTGATCATTCTGGGATGTTTTGCATGTGTATATTATCTGTAACCTAATTAAGCAATCTTTGATTTACTGATCGTTCCATTGTAGATATTTTTCAATATTGTATATAGTCTGTATCAAGTTTTCAAACTTAAAAATCAAATAAAAAGTTGTTTTAAATTACAATGTTTCTGTTAAAGATAAACAATTCTAGGAGAAATCATCAAAATGTATGCAATTATACAATCAATGTATTCTTCTTGTTTGTTTGTTTTTGTTTTTGGTGGTACTGGGGATTGAACGCAGGACCTTTCACTTGCCAGGCAAGTGCTTATTCTACTGAGCTATCTCCCAGGCCTACAATCAGTGTATTTTTAATAACACTCCCATTAAGTTAAGAATAGTAGGGCTGGGGAGATGGCTAAGTAGAATAAGTACTTCCCTGACAATCGCAAAGGCTGGAGTTCAATCCCTGGTTCTGAAAACAAAAGTTGAAAATAGTTAAGGAGTATTGTAAAATAGCTATTCAGCTTGGAATCAAAACTGTTCCCCAAAAGGCATACTGTGTTGAAGGCTTTTGGGTTTGGACAGCTGATTTGATCACAAGAGCTCTGACTTGGATTGTGCCACTCATTAGTTCATAATAGTGGGAAAATTAGGAGAGGATGAATTGGGCAACTGAGTATCTGATTTGAGGGCACATTTTGCCCTCTGTCCCTTCCTTTCTGGCTCCCACCACCCCCTGCTTTCTGGATGCTCTGGGGTGAGCTATTGTGGTTCTCAGGCCTCTCCACATGATGATCCACATCCACTGAGAGGATCAGCAGAAGAACCAGCTAACCACAGATGGACCCCATGAGCCCAAATATGTCAATCCGCCTGTAAATTCTCTTCTCTGGTGATGAATGCTGTCTAGCACAACAGTATTAGCTATCTCTAATTTTCTTCCATATTAATGGGGGTTCTCTCTCTCTCTCTCTCTCTGTGTGTGTGTGTGTGTGTGTGTGTGTGTGTGTGTGTATGTTTGTTTCCATTCACAGTGATTCAATTCTTCTTTTCCTCTTGTTAACTGGAGAATGCAACTGACCACCAGGAGAGGCTCGTGGAGGTGCAGTACCCACTGAGACTCTCTCCAGGTCGTAATTGCACAATGTGCCAACTGTGGCAATGGGGCAAGCCAACCCTTGCAGTGCAGAAAAAGCACTACCAACAGCCAACTTGAAGACCTACTGGACTTAATCATGTCATCCAGTTCTGAAGCAGTGCAAGCTAATACAGGCTTACAGCAAATAAATAGCCTGTTTCAAGTTTCTGAAAGAGAGAAATTCAGATTAGAAAAAAATTATAATAATTACTTAATCCCTAAAAATTCAAATGATATTACATATGAATAAACATCAGAAATAAAAGAAACTGTGCCTTTAAATATTAATCAAAATAAGGTTTCTAAAAATAATCACATAGTAACCAGTATGAGTAAATTGTTGGATTGAAAGTTAAACTAGCTATGTTAAATTTAGTGAGTTTAAAAAGACAAAGAGAAATGATTCAGTACACTAATGCATGTTTTAAGAATGAA
>NW_004524764.1:1739293-1740087 GCF_000260255.1 Octodon degus | reverse complement strand
TAAACTAAACAACTACATAGAGTACAGCAATGTGTAATACAAAAGCATGCTTGAATACCTGTCATCTTGGTCTTCTAAAAGAGTATCATTCGAAATGTCATATCAATTGCTATTTTTAAACTAATTTTTTAAAAAGGTAATAAAAGGAAAGAAAGAGGCAAGAAGAAAAATTTAGGATTTCTTGAAATCAAGCACTAACATTCAGTAATATGTCCAGTCTTTCATAACTATATCTGTTATAACTATATCTTTCATAACTATATCTTAATCCGAGCAACAGATATAGAGATAACAATAGAAAATATATCAGCCACTGTTAATCAGCTATTCTTGTTTTGAAAATCTGTATCATAGACATTGTTGCATGTTACCCTATTTCTGTTAATGTTTTTGATTTTTGTTCTTGCCTTTGTTTTTATTCTTCTAAATAAAATAAAAATATAATGAAAAAGTTAAAACAAAAATGTCTAAATAAAGAGAAGAGTAAACAATATGTAAACAAAATTCTTTTTCTTTCTTTTTTAAATTCATTTTATTGAGAAACAGCAATGAAACAGATTCAAAACTGATTAATAGGACAGTTTCAATAATTAATACATAGCATATCATTATCTTCGTAGTGCTTATTAAAGTACAAGATACAGACATGATATCTTGTCCAAATACTATTAGTACAAATCTTTCTTCTCATTGAATTAAGAGAAAGTAGCTGTGTATCTATCATAACTATTTTGGATATATAGATACAAAATTGTCCTTCCTTTGTATCCCAGTTTTTTGTTTAGTTTTGTTAA
>NW_004524764.1:1732174-1738968 GCF_000260255.1 Octodon degus | reverse complement strand
AATTTGCTCTCTGTGAAAGCCTGAGAGAATGTTTTCTCTCCATGTGACTCTTCTTAGGCACACTATACATCATCAATCACGTTGCTCTGTGACCCCATAATCTCCTTGATCAGAAAATTTTGGACATAACTGAGTTACATGGTGTTACAGTATAAGTTCTATGTTCTGAGTCTACAGTGATCTTGAAAGGGTAGGGCCAAAATGTTAGGTGTTCTTGTAGCCCTTCTATTACTCTAATTTTTGATCTGCAAACTATGATTGTTAACCCTCTAGAAGAGAAGCTTATTATTACCCTACAACATATGCAGTTGGGTTTTAACCTCACTATCTGTCTGAATATCAAAAATCTTAGGCATAAAATGGAACAAGTATTTTTCATCTAGTATTGATAAGTTAAACTTTAAGTCTTTACAGAACATGGAGAAAAAATTAAAAAAATAAAAAAATATTTGAAAAATATGAACAAACAGTTAATAAGTTTTACACAGAAATTTAGAAATCTAACTGTATACAACATTGTAGTAGGATGGTCCTGTGACATATTTGTCTCTTTTTTTCATTTATTACCCTTTTTTTTAAAAAAAAAAAAAAACTTTTACTTGAGAGGCAGTATGGCAATAATTGGTATTTCATGAAAGCAGTATGAATTTAGAAGACCAGAATAACAGGCATTCCAAGCGTGACCCTTCTATTACATATTACTTTCTTCAGTGCAGTTGCTTAGTTTAGGTATCAGCATATATAGTTAGGGTGAGACAAAATTCTTTACATAGAAAAAATGCACACTTAGCAACTTTAAAACAGTAGAAAGAAACAATAAAATACAATGGAATTATATGAAACAAAAGAATAAATGATTTTCAAAACTAATCTCTTAGAATCATTCCCTCAGAGGAAAAGAACAGAAAATAGAATGAAGAATTTCAAAATAAATCTAATGGGAATTTGGGGAAAACACAGTAAATGTTGGGGTTACAGCAGTGCACTTTAAAGGCTAGAAAGGAATGGAAAGTTTATTCAGTGGTTAATAACATAAAATTTGTAAAACATACAAAAGGATACAATTTTCAAAGGACAGAGATCAGTAAAAGATAACTCAGCCACCTTCATCCCAAGCACAGCTTGCAATAAAGTTTTAAAGATGAAGTACAAAGAGAAATTTTTATGCATTTAAAAAAAAACAATGTTCCCATTTACCGGACAGTAAATTTATCCACACAGACCTAACAGGACAGGACAGAGTGACATGATCTTTTTCATAATATTGAAGAAAATTGAAAGCTCACTGGAAAATCCTGAATACACTAAAGTTATATTTTAAAATGAAAGGATAGTGCCCCAGGAGATAGCTCAGTAGAATAAGCTCTTGCCTGGCAAGCACAAGGGTCTGAGTTCTATCCCCAATTCCAGAGGAAAAAAATAAAGAGAGAGAGAGAGAGAGAGAGAGAGAGAGAGAGAGAGAGAGAGAGAGAGAGAAGCTCAGTGGATTAAAGCATCTGCAAGCAGGCACAGGGGCCATGGTTTCAATCCCTGTGCCTGCCATGTTGGCTCCATCTCTGCAGTGCTTTGAGATGGCAATTGAGATTGGGTTTGGTGCGCATCTGTAATCCCAGCTCATGGGAGACTGTAAACAGGTGGATCACTATGAGTCCAATCTAGTAGTGAGATCCTGAACACCCTTTAGACCTGCCCCTAAAATATAAACGAAAACAAAACAAAAAATATTAATAATAAAATAAAATAAAAAGAAAGGAGAGATATAGTCATTTCAGACAAAAATTGATGGAATATACAGTGGGACCTCTGTTCATTTTTTTGCCTTCAAGACCTGTGTTACAAGAAATATGAGGCTGATTTTGCAAACAAAAAAATAAGAAATAAAACATTAGAATCTGTAAAACTCATTGGTAAGCATAACTGTACAGAAAAATTCAAAATGCTTCCATGTTGTAAAGGTGATGTGTCAGGTATTCATGTCTTTAATATAAAGAGTAAAGAACAATATACATACAATGATTATACTAAAATGTCAACAGGTTCACAATTTAATAGGATTTATAACAGGATATTAAAATGCAGGCCCTGACCCCCATGGGGTGGGCTGAGACAGCAACTGAGGCTGGGTGTGGTAGCCCACGCCTGTAATCCCAGTACTTGGGAGGCTGAAAACAAGAGAATCACCATGAGTCTGATCTGTGTAGGGAGACCCTGTAGACTCTGTATACCCTGTACTAAATAAAAAATAAAAGACAGTTTTTTGAGCCAGGGAGATAGCTCAGTGGAATAAGTGCTTTCCTGGCAAGTACAAGGTCCTGAGTTCGATCCCTGGTTAAAAAAAAAAAAAAAAATTAAAATGTGTGGAAAATTAAGTAGAAGTATAGTACTGGTTTTATGTGTGCTACTCTTTCTGAGCTTCACAATCATATTATCTTTATATCATCTCATCTTATGTTTCAATCAACTATTTAGAATTGTATAGTTGGCTCAAATGGAATTTCTAATTTCTGTTTTTAGATCTTGAGGAATCCCTAGAGGTAGGAACTGTTTAAATTCTCAGTAGCAACATACTAGTATTGATTTTTTTCAGACAACTTCATTAGCATTTGTTATTTTTTGTGTCTTTGGTGGTAATCATTTTTATTGGAGTAAGATGGAATCTCAATGTTGTTTTGATTTGTACTTTTCTAGGGGCCAAACATGCTGAATATTTATTTCATGCACTTACTGACCACTTGTAGCTCTTCTTTTAAACAACGTGAGGTTCATTTCAATTGCCAATTTTTGTGGATCTAACATTTTTTAAGTTGCTTGTGTTTTCCAATTCAGTCTTATCTGAGGAGTAACTTAAAAGTGCTCTCAGCCCCCCATATTATGGTTTGTATTTGTACTCTTTTCACTATATTAAATGAAATTACATAATTACAAAGAAAAATATAAGAAAGAATATGAGAGCCATAAAAAGTTTATAAAACAGGTCATGTAAGGGTATGAAGAAACAAGGAAGGTTACCATGCATTGATAAAGGGGTCAGCTATTCCTCAGTAAATTACAACTGTGAATATATTTTTCATACACTGTTTGAAAAACCAGATACACAATCTGAGTATTAACTGACTTCAAGAAGAAGGAGGAACTCTAATACAATATTTAGGGACTTTTCACCCTGTTTTTAACAATGCAATATTCAGACAGAAAATCTACAAACAGTAGTGATATTCCATCACATCAACGATAGAGGAAAAATAAAACACGATCATTTCAATATACACAGAATATGCATATGACATAATTCAAAATCTGGATAAATAAATTATATCCTGAAACAGCAAAACTTCAGCATAAAAAAGTCTGTAAGTTAATTGTTTATTATCCACAACTAACATTATGCTGACGAGTGAAAGATTAAATCTAGAATTTAGAACAAGGATACCAACTTCTACCAGTTATATTCAACAGAGTACCCAGTATCTTAGCCAGAGCAGTCTTCCAAGAAAAAAAAGTTCACTCTATTGAAAATAAATGTCAGAATCAAAAATTGTTTAGAAATACTAAATGAATTCAATAACAATAGAAGATGCAGAATCCACATATAAAATTCAGTAGCACTGTTACTTGCCAGGAGTAAATTAACCAAAATAGAAGTCATTCTAGCAATTTTGTTTACAATCTAAATACAAAAATGAACTACTTACATGTACATTTAAGTAGAGAGATGAAAAATGTGTCTAACTGGAGTTTTAAATCTATGATTAAAGAAATTCAAAGCTGCAGGTAAAAACACAATAAAACAACTCATGTTCAAGTGTAGAAAGAATAAATGTTTTTAAAATATTCATACCTATAACAATCTAAGGAATCATTGTAATTACTACTAAGATAGCAATGACATTCATGAAACAACAAATGTTTTGAAATATTTATAGATGCACAAAAACTCTGGACCACTAAAAACATCCCTGGGCAAATGAAAAAAGGAAAAATAATTATTCTACTCCACTTCAAATATATTGAAGAACTATAATAATTGGAACAACATGATATTGCTAGTAAATCAGGAGAGATAACATAATAACAAGCCAAGGGCCAAATGTGCCTATCTATAGCCAACTGGTTTTTATGATGATGGGGCAAAAGAGGCTCTATTTCTTTTTAACTAAATTTTAAGTGAGGGTCACTTGTGTTCACTTAAACTATAGATAAACTCACTCTCCTATCCTCTTCCTTGTAGCTAACTACAAAGCCACTTACAGAGAACCAAGGTCATAAAATAGGAACAAATAGAACAACTTGGAGAAAAGAGCCAACAGTAAACCATCATGCCCAGTGACAGGCCAACAGTGTCTGAGAAATTTTAACCTTGTGTCAATTATGTGACATGTTTGTAAAATTCCTGAAATGAGTTAATGAGGTAATGTAGTTGCTATGGAAAGCATAAAAGTATAGTGCCTGAAGGTAAAGTCCAAATAGGGGCTGATGTTTTTGCAAAACCCTGACTGTGGACTCAGGATGTCAGTCTTGCCTTCATAATAAAATCTTCCTTGTTCCTATGCTCTCATCTCCTTGTTCAGGGGTCTTATTTTCATCCCTATTATTTACTACTACAATGTGAGGTGATAAGAATAAGTTTTAACAAAAAATGAATATGTATGGGTTTTATAAATTATCCCTTGTGGATGAATGAAAATGTACATAAGTTGTAAACAGGTATACATGATTTGTAAAAAGTTGTACATATGTTGTTTGGAATTGTAAGTATAAAAAAGAATGAAGTGATGACTTGGATCAAATCATGCCTGATCAGTTAAATATTGATTATGGTCCAACACATGAGAGTATTTATGTATCACTTAGTGCATACGTTTAAAATATTGATTTGTAAGAATCCAACATGAAAATTTACCTTAGTGGATTACATAAAGAAGTTTGGTATATAACAATTACAAATTAAGCAATTGTATGTATCCTTCTTTTTGGGTGGAAGGGAGTAACTAGGGATGGTACTGATGACTTTGTGCTTCGCAAGCAGGAACTTATGCCACTGAGCTATCTCCCCAGTCCAAAGCAATGTAATTCTTTTTACTTGTTGCTTAATTTGAGATAAAATCTTTGATTCAATAACCTCAGCATACAGAAAGTGTATAAGTTAAAGTGTATATCTCCAAGGCACAGGGAAACTGCAAGATTGTTCAGAATGATGGCTACTATCCCTGATAAATGTAAGCTGTGACAAGTTAAGATGGAATATAGAATTTGAAAGGACAACTGATACGGAGAAGCTAGAGTGGTTGATCCATATAGATGGTGATCAAAAATTCTACACAGTAACTCTTGCATGGCTGGGCTGTGATGGCACCATTATCTGCAGTAGCTCTGATGGAGAAAATCTTCATTTTTCACTTTATATATGTTTTTTTCTTAAAGTTGTTTTGTAGTTGTTAAGTGGAAAAGGAAGCAGACAGTTGAACATATAATTTTGAATTAAGAAAATAAGTCTGAACAGAAATATGGATTTTGTGATTGCACATTAATTATTAACAGCATATTGAAAATAGTGGGTTTTTATAGAGGACAAGGTATGCTGAGAAGATAGTTTGATACTGGGACCCAAAAGTAAACTGAATAAGGACTATCCATATATATTGGAAAGATATCACAAATAATAACATTCAGTTGAGAAAGGTATAGCATGAGAAATGACTTTAGAAGATTAGCCCTAAATGCCATGCATATGATTTAAGAATTAAATTAACTTGCAAGGTAATGTCTTTGGTGAGAACTAGAAATGATGGAATGACATTCTCTCTCTCTCTCTCTCTCTCTCTCTCTCTCTCTCTCTCTCTCTCTCCCTTTCTCTTGTCTTTTTCTCTAATTCTCTTTCAGTTAGGTCATACATTAAAATGCAGGTGAAATTTATTTTCCCAAATTTCAAGATGATTTCCTTGGTAGCATAATAGCATCACTTGAATATTTGAATATTGCTGTTTCCTATATAAATGCATTCAATTGCATTAATGCCACTTTGAGTGTAAGTATTGTATCTCAGTTGTGTCAGTATCAACCACTGATGTGGCCTAGTTTGATGACTTTACAGAAAGGTTACAGGCAGCACAAAGAGAATGATAACAATGTAATAAATGGTTTAATTTTATTAATTGTATCTAATAAATATATGTAATATATACTAACCAAAAACTCTGCAGGTATATGTTAAATTCTGCATTATTAAATAAAATATTTTTTATAATGGGGCCAGGGAGATAGTCTAAGTGCCTGCCTGGAAAGCGTGAGGAGCCAGGTTTGATCTCTAATCTTGCATGTAGCTCTGGTCCTGCCCCAGCTCCCCTGCTCTGGCCACCAAAACTGGGCATGTTGGCACATGCCTATAATCCCAGCACTGGGAAAGCTAAAACAGGAGACTCACTGTGAGTCAGACCTGTATGTACCACATACATACATTAAATAATAATCATAATAATAAATTTAATAAAATATTTCCTGACTATCTACTTCAATAATATACTTACTTTAAATAGAAAAAATATCATGAACATAAAAATCCAAGGGCCAACCAAATAGTTCAGTGGATTAAAGTACCTGCAAGCAGGCTCAGAGGCTGGGGTTTCGATGTATGGGCCTGTGATGCTGGCCCTATCCCCAGGGTGCCCTGAGAAGGCAATTGAGATGAGTCATGGTGGCATGCACCTGTAATCCTAGTTCTTGGGAGGCTGTAAACAGGTGGATCACTATGAGTCTGATCTAGTAGTGAGACCCTGAACATTCATTAGACCCTTTCC
>NW_004524764.1:1730224-1732030 GCF_000260255.1 Octodon degus | reverse complement strand
AGTAGAATATGTGTTTCCCTGGCAAATGCAAGGGCCTGAGTTCATTATATATATATAATCTTCTTGGTATCTTCTATTTTTATTAAGAAAATATAATGATAAAATGTAGAAAATTTCAAACTAATCTGTTCTTTATCCAATGTACTTACTTAATTTTGGACTACTTGCATTGCACAAATTCCCCCAAATAGTGCTGTGTTTATTTTTATTTTTATCGTTCGGTGGCTTACCTGAGTCCCTTCTCAGAATCTCTGAATCGTGTGACCATGGGGTCAGCCAGGCTCTTCTCTCTGCCGGCTCTAATAGGAATGACTCCTTCTTCAAGCTCACTCACCTGTCTTATGTCCAACCAGCCCAGTTTCTGGCAGGCTGGAAGCTAGAAACTTGCCTCAGCTCCGAGGGGCTGCATGTGGTTCTCGGCCATGTGCACTTCCGTGCACAGTGTTTACCTCAAGGCAGCCTGAAGGCTCTCTGGAGGAATCTGTTAGCTTCATGGAGACTATTGATTATAACATAATCACAGAAGGGACAGCACATCACATTTGTTGTGTTCTATTGGTTCGAAGTCAATCTGGGGTCCTGCTCTTGTAATAGTGTAAATACTGGGAGGGTGAGACCATGGGTGGCTGCCTTTTAGGCTGAATCCATTTTGCCAAGAAGAAATAAACATAGCCTTTATCGGATATCCCTAGAAATCTAGGAGAAAATGAGAAAGAGTTTAGGGCCTCAGATGTAAGAGCTGTCTTCCTAGGTTAGGCTAGATTACAGGGATAATTTGAAATAATTCTCTTGAATACACTAGTGTTTGACCATAATTATTCTATCTAAATGTATTTATTTTACAGACAACACTGAAGTAATATGTGCTTGTTACTTGATTTGTGAAACAGCTGAAGTTTTAAAGCTGTTTTTGCCATGTTTTAGGAACCTGTTTGCAAAATCAGCATCCATTTGTGATTGGGAAGTCGTGGACACAGGGACTGTGCTCCTGACAGAGCACGTCAAATTGCCTAGAAAATGATGTGGGAACACACAGATCCACACACCTTCCCGCTGGCATTTTTGTACGTGAATGACTTTTAGGTTTTCATAATGATTAAACCAAATTCTGAGACAAAGTTCAAATTTGAGTATTCTATTGTTACAAAATTTGTTCCATTTTGAATGTTCCTTAAAATTACAGCCTAAGAAGAAAAAAGTATAAGATAATGTGGACTTTATACTTCAATGTGAACACAAAAGGAAGCAAACATATAAAAATAACACCAAAGGTAAATCTTTGGGGGAAATAAAAAAGAAAAGGATTTAAAATACGAGGAGAAGCAACACTGACTGAATATTTAACATGGCAGAAAGAATAAAAGAACAGAAGAACCAAAGTTCTTTTCATGTTACCCTCTGAGGCAAGTTTAATACATTAAAGCGATTTAGAAATGTGAAAGAACAACAAACAACAACAAAATACAGCACAAATGAACTATGTAGAGGACAATATTTTCAAAATCTACTTCATTTAAATGAAGATTACCTATTTCTTACAAAATTATCAAATTATTATAATCATATATTAAAATACTACTTGAATTATCTCTTCTTATAGGTGATAACTACAATGAGGTTTATGGATAATTTAAACAGCACTGTGGAGATAATTCAGTGGTTTAAGCACATGCCTAGGGAAGTGCAAGGACCTGGGCTCCATCCCTGGTATGAGACACTGCAGGCCTTGCCTCGGGCCCACCAAGCCAGCCACCGAAACCGGGCGTGGTGGCACATGTCTGTAATACCAGTACTGGGGAGGCTGGA
>NW_004524764.1:1713739-1729934 GCF_000260255.1 Octodon degus | reverse complement strand
TTTTTTGACACAAGACATGTCAGTTTTATTGCTTTGAAAAATTGTGCTTTACTTAAATCTGTACACTAACTCCTTACTAGCTCTTAATTACTTGCATTTTATTACATCATAGCCTGTTCCTTCGCAAAATTAGATGTGCTTTTTGCAGCTTTTCTTAAACTGTGATCATATTATAAAAAATAGTGGTATACTTTTCTTTAAGTGAGTAGAGTAATGTGACTAGAAATCTTGCTTGTCAACCAGAACTTTTCACTAGCTGCACCAGCATCTTCAAGATCTAAAACTCTGTCTTCACTTTCACTTAAACAGTTTGCAAGCTTGTGATTGAGATTTTAATTTCCTCTATAGCTCTTTGACTCTGTTTCATGCGATCTATTTCTTTCCTGTATTGCTCATTCAAGGAATCTGCCATTTTTCTAATCTCTATTTTTTTTTTTTATCAATGTCTTCTTTAGAAGCAATTATAAATTCTTTTACGGCAGTGTTTTTTTCAGATTGGGTTTCCTCCCTATGTTTCTGTAGTTGATTCTTAACTTCAGATGCTATAAGTTCTGAGAATTATATTTTTATTTCAGAAAAGAATTCCGCTCTCAGTTCCTCTATA
Organism: Octodon degus; assembly: GCF_000260255.1. Lineage (NCBI taxonomy): Eukaryota > Metazoa > Chordata > Mammalia > Rodentia > Octodontidae > Octodon > Octodon degus. Next base: position 1,729,330 of record NW_004524764.1, on the reverse strand, counting down.
ACTTTCTACTGTTGCTTATTTACTATTGACTCTATTAATTCATACATTTGAGCTGAGCTAGTGTCCTCTGCACTTGTTCTGGGTGGCCATTGGGTTTCTTCCATATGTTTCTGCATTTGATTCTTTACTGAAGATGTTATTAATTCGTGGATTTCTTTTTTATTTCCAATCTGAGTTCCTCTATACCTTTCTGCAGCTGTTTCTTTATTTAAGAAGCCGTTGATTCTTTGCTTTCAGCTGTGTGATTCCCAATTTGTTCTGTGTTAGTGTCCTCTGCACTTCTTATGGGTGGGCCTGGGTTCTGAGATTGCATTTTGTTCCTTCTCGTCATTTTATGTAGCACTGTCTTCTGGCCTTTCTTGTAGATCTTTGTTGCAGTTATAACCTTAGCACCTACTGAGGTTAAGGTACAGATCTACAAAGTTTGGATTTATCCAGCTGTGCCTGGCTTGGGTCTGGCTGCTGTGCTCAGCTCTTTCCTGTTGCTTCCCTTAGGGGTGAACCCGTTGTGCCCCTCTGGCAAGATGTTCTGCTCCTGGACTAGCTGGGTGGTTCTATCCTCTAACGTCTCTGCAGGGATTGCAGATGCAGGGTTTCACCCAGGTCTGTATTACAGGCCTGAGTTGAGTCTGGAGGGGACAAGTTGGAGTAGGAGGGAGAGGCAGCTCTCTCACACACTCACTGGGCCTGGTCTAGGAATGGATCTGGGGGTTCTGGGAACGTGGCAGAAAATCCTACTGGGCGGATGGGGTGGGGGAGGTGCTGTGGAGTGGTGGGGGCTGTCCCAAGGTGGTGGAAGAGGGTCTCACCCATGCTGTGCCTGGGCTGAAACCAGTAGGTCCCGCTGGCACAGGGTAGCAGGAAGCTCTCCCACACACTCACTGGGCCTGGGCTAGGACTGGGTGTAGTAGTATGTATTATATGGGTTTTTATGGGTAAAAGTCAATCATTTTTAGAGAATATTCTTTAGTGAGAAAGTTAAGCTGTATCTGTTGATTTATTATAGACTAAGACAAAATAAGCAGGCATGATAAAAATGCAGTTGGCATTTTCATTTTAATAATTATAATAACAGACATATTGCCATTATTCCCCCCTAAAAATACTTCCACTTGATGCAAACATGCTAAACCCATCATTTTTGCCATTATCTGAAGTATTTTCTAGAAGTTCTCTTTGACAAGTGTTTTCAGTTGCACAGTCTTCGCTTCCTTGATATCTTGAATTGTTTCAAAATATTCATTTCCCATAGTCTAGTGTTTTTTTTTTTTTTTTTTTGGTAGAACTGAGGATTGAATTCAGACCCTTGCACTTGCCATGGAAGTGCTTATTCTCCTGAGCCATCTCCATGACCCCTCCATAGTCATTTTGAATATACTTTGTCTTTATATTTTGCATTTAATATATATTTAAATAGTATTGTATTTTGATGGCAATATAATTAGTTTGGTAACTCAGTTTTATATATGCTATGTTATCTTATATACACACAAGAAATGAGCTTAATAACTTTGAAATATTTTAATAACCTTTCAAAAATACATATATATGTAGAATATTTTGTACAAACGCAAAAATAGTAAACCTTTTAATAGTAAATATCTTTGTTCATTCTTTTATGAATTGATTAACAACCACATGTTTAATGCTTAGTAGCTATCAGATCTGGTTATAAGAAATGGAAATTCAGCTACAAATGAAAGGGACAAACTAGAGTTATCCTCAAGTAGTTTTTATTCCAATAGTAGACAAGTATCATGACATTAGAAAGTACTGTAAATGTGTATCAAATTAGATAGCAAGAAGTTGCACGGTAGAAACTAAAACTGGTAAAAGGAACAGATACCATTAGAAAATGGCTAAATTTGAAAACATATTGGGTAAGGGTTCAATATGACTAAAGGTTATTACACCAAACCTAGAAATGTTGCTGAGTTGCAAATAATTGTAATTTTTTTTCCCGGTAACATCAAAGAGACTCTGAGTTAGAATAAGAGTGAGCATGAAAGAGAACAGCAAGAAAGAAAGCCAGAATATGATGCTCATCTAATATTCAGGCCCCTAGAAGAATTTCTTTCTTTTCTCTTTCATTTCCTCATTAATGACAGGGAAGTGATCAGAGAAAAATAAGAGCAAGTTATAATATACAACTCTTTTCAAAGAACTCTGGTACCGGTTGTGAGGACCCGGTAAAAAAGTGTGCTCATTCCATAGACTTGATATCATTGCAGCGACTCTTCAGAGATTCTGTGAAAGCAGACAAAGAGATTATTAAATATTTGGTGATTAAAAACGTAAAGTACAGGCCTGGCCAGATAGCTCAGTGGATTAAAGCTCTTGCTTAGGGAGAAAAAGGGACTCTGTGCTGTGCTGACCCCAGCCCCGGACCTCGCTGGGCTGGTGATTGAGTTTTGGCATGGTGGCGCACACCTGTAATCCCAGCTCTCGGGCGAATGAAAATAGGAGAATCACTACTAGCACAATATCTGGTGAAGAAAAGAACAATTTATTGTTCTGCTTAGTATTTAATATTGTTTTGGAAATTCGGACAAATTAAAGCAAGAATATAGTGTAAGATAACATATAACTATACCAAAAAGAATGTTATAAAAGTAGCAAATGCAAGTTGGGGCTTTGATTATAAAGGTGGTAATCTTATCATTGATCTTTAAAATAAAAATTTTTACATTATTTTATGTGCTATTTTGATGATGTATGGTAAAGTCTGGACATGAATAAAATATTTCATTGTTTAATGAGAGTATTTGAAATAAATTCCTGGATTATCTCTTTGATAATTATCCTGCCTGCATCTTGCTACATGTTATTGAATTGGATCAAAAGGGACGCATTTGTAGCCAAGACACTCACAAGTGCAGCTAGTTTATATATGCAATTTGAGCACATTTTTCATTTTTAATGTTGAAAATGTCATTGACAATAACTTTTATTTTGTTTTTATTTATTTATTTTTTGTATTTCGTACAGGGTCTATAGGGTCTCACTGCACAGATCAGACTCAAAGTGATCCTCCTGTTTCCAGCCTCCCAAGCGCTGGGATTACAGGTGTGCACCACCACGCCCAGTCGCATCGAGTATTTTATTTTATTTTTTTTTAGTATAGGATCTACAGGGATTCACCACACAGATCGGACTCATAGTAGTGTTTCTTCTGTTTTCATATTCTCAAAGCTGGGATTACAGGCATGGAGCAGGCACAGCAGGCTGGGGATGGAGCCCTGGTCACTGTGCCTGTCTAAGCAGGCGCTTTAGACTGCTGAGCTATCTGGCCGGCCTTTGCTGTGTTTTTAATGTTACACAATGCATTTTGTTTCAGTGTTTATGTTAACATTGTATATGTCTTAACATTACATATGTCTTAAAATATGGAAACACTTTTTATTTTTTCCTGATGGGTATGGCAAAGGCAAGGGCAGAAGAATTTTAAAAAATAAGAATTTAAGCCAATTATAATATATGTTTATCATTTAATAACTATAAATTTTTAATCTGAAGCAAAGCCACAATTACTGCAGCAGCTTCCATCCTTTATACTACGCTTGAGATCTGTGTGGATCACACACACACTCATGATGTGTGTGACGTTTTCTTGTTCCTGGAAATCATCAAATAGCCACATATTTTTGCTTATTTAATAAACGGTATTTTTAAAATGAAGACATTGTTCAGGAGGCAATAACTGAATGGTAAAAATTAGGCATTTTCTTAATGTGTTTCTGTGCAAAGCTGGTAAATAAATAGTTTGTGCACCTGCTGTCAGTAAGTTGCAATTATCCATTGCCTGCGAGTCTGCAATATGCTTCATAAGCCGAAAACCAAAGCTTGTTATCAAGAGAGAACACAAAGTAGAGTGCAAGTTGTCACTTTCTTTGAGAAGCCATCTGGCTTAGCACTATTTTTCTGCAACTGAATATAAAAAAGTGGAATTGAGAAAATTTGTCTATTCAGGTTCTAAACTTTTTTACTTACTGTGAGAGATGTATAATACGATTAAATCTACTTATAATACTAATTTTTAAATAAAATAAACATGCTTAAATTTGTCATTTGTTAAAATTATAAGGGAGTTGAGAAAAAAATAGAATAACCTTATGAAATCTCTGTGTTTCAATATAATTATTTGGACCATAGATATATAGACAATCAAAAAGGCCCAGAAGTGGACACTAGCAGAGATGATGGTAAGAAATAGAAGTTCAGTGGTAGCCAGAAAAATGACATTTCAAATGTGGTCAAATCTATGTGTAGAGGAAGACAAAGCGACTGCATTTTTGGCAAAGGTTTTAATCTTATTGCACCTTACTTTTTTATCAAATGATGATCTTAGTAGTAGGTACATCATAGAATTTTTGTGATAATTGAATTAAATAACCATTAGAACACAATTAATGCTAAGCTAAAAAATAAGTGTATATAGCAATGATTACATATAAATATTAAATAACAAAGAATAACACAATGAATGTTATGTTATGAATTTTCTTTCTTTTTTTGTATTTTAGGGAAGGGTTTACAGGGTGTTCTGTTCAGGTCTCAATACTAGATCGGATTCATAGTGATCTGCCTGTTTACAGCCTCCTACGAGCTGGGATTACAGACACACACCACCACACCCAGTCTCAATTGCCATCTCAGTGAACCCTGGAGGCGGGGCCAGCATGGCAATCCCAGGGATCAAACTCCCTGCCCCTGTACCTGTTTGCAGGCACTTTAATCTGCTGAGGTATTTGGCCAGCCCAGTACTGAGAATTTTTTTAACATTATGATAATCTTCATTTTAGAAAGGCTCAAATACAAATACACAATGAAATTAGAATTTTCTTCTTCAAACAACAACAGAAAAAGGAGAGAAGCCTTAAAACATTCCTTAAAAGTAGGACACAAATAACAAATTATATTATGATAATTTTATAAAGAAAGTTTTATACAAATAAGTACAAGAAAATAATATCAATAATTTTGCATCAACTTTTAGTCATATTGTATAATAATTTATCATGAAGTTAGTGTTTTAAAACTGAAATTTTACATAATATATTTAATTGAATATATCTACTGAGGTATGCCCTGATTTTAGTTAACAAATCAGTACCAAAACTATTTTTTTAAATTTTTAGGCAAAGTAGTACATACACTTATTTTTTTGGAAGAAATAAAGTTTTTTGTTTTGTTTTATTTTTATTTATATTAGTGACAAACATGCGAAGAAGCACAAATCTACAGCGGAAAGAAACTTCTCTATAGAATCAAGCTCATGATCAAATTGCAAAGCAATGAAAGTTTGCCTGTAGATCAAATCAGTGGATTCAAGTTATGATTTTCATTGATGGCTCTTTTTTAATATTCCAGTATGGACCTGAGCTATTTATTATATATTAGGAAGTAGTATAATGTAATTATGAAGAGGAGGACTTCAGAGAGTGAATTTTGCATCTTACACTTTCTTATGAAACCTAGATTATGTTGCCTCATGTAGTCTCAGTTTTCTGTAGAGTAACATGACTTACACGAAGAATATAAGGTTGCTATTATATCAAATTAGATGTAATTTATAAAGTACTTTTAGTATTTCCTGAAAAATAGTTCAGTAAATCAGTTTTATAATTGTTGTATTACTATTACAATTTTCACTGAATTTATGGTTTGAAATCCAAGGTATTTCCATATACCATTTACTACAAACACATAAACTATTATTTTAGTATTTTATAACAAACAAATAAAAGCGAATGTCTCTTTCTCAGATAAATTTCATGCGCATCTCAATTTTTAGAGTATTATAATATGACCAATAATTTTTAGACCAAAAATAATATGATAAAGACATTTAAGGAAATGTTAAGGAGATTTTTAATGGTGTCATTTAGATTGATACTTAACAAGCAAAAATATTTGTACTATTATCCAACCCTCGGAGCTCGTAATTGCAAACTTTTTATCTTTGTCACAGAATGAAATGATTACATTTGAGTATTATATTTTATTATTTTTTAGAATATGAATTCTTCCAATGCCTATTAAAATATTTAACAAAGTAAAGAAAATAATGAAGATTATGTAGAATTATACATCCTGAATTCATAGTTTTAAAAGGCTGCAAGGAAACTGGAAACCTAATTCATGACTGAAAATCAGAGGATAAACTGACATTTCTTTAAACTAATCGCATACATATTGCCAAGACACCTTAATCTTTCGTAGGACACTCAGCCAGAGTTTTATACAAAGGCATTTCAATTTCATTTAAATTGCCTGAAACAATCAGATAGCTTTTTCTCACCTAAATGACTTGCTTTTGCAATGAATATAAAAGCCATTAGCTTTTTTTTCTTTTAGCAGCTATGAGGATTTGTCTCTTGAGATACACACTGATTATTAATAAAGTGGTTGTGAAAATTGAACATGACTTTCAGCCAACACAATCCTATGAACTCTGCTAAGTAACAAGTGACATTAAGAGCCCTTGAGATGCAAGCCTCTGTCGGAAGAAGATTCATGGTAGCAGAAGGGGAATAAAACATTACCTTTATGGTGAGCTTTATCTTCTTCCTACCTGAGGTATTAGTATGCTGAAGATAACTTGTTGTTCATGGGATTGCCGGGACATCCAACTTTGTTAAAGTCCTCCTTATTTGACTGTCATCTGTTTAACTGCGTGATATATTTTTTCAATCCCATCAAATTCTAAAAAGCTTCTTATTTTGTCCTCAGTTCTAACCTATATGTCATAGTGATAGCTTTATATGTCTGTGGTGACTATGTGTTTCCTTTGATTTATAGTACCCCTAGATGTTACACACTTACACACAATAACAGGGCTACCCGGTGGGCTGTCACATTACTGATAACAGAGTTACACAGAGAGTTACCACATCATTGATAGTAGGTTACACAGCAGGTGTCACACCAAACTTGTCTTTATGATTATATGACATAAACTCAATCAAAATAGCAGACTTTGACATAAGGTGCTGGCCTTTGGAATTTTTTAATATATCGTAGATGCCTGATTTTACTCTAACAATTTTAACTATGAGAACGCTAGTAGGGCTAGCTACTGAAAGTTTGGGAATAAAAGTAGAAAGAATAGATTGGACAGGATTATTATCATTCATAAGATCATTAAGAAGCATTGCCATGTCTTTCTTTTTAATAAAGAGCATAGTAGAGGGTGACACCACTTAATCAACAGCTCTGCAAACCAGGCAGATAGTTCAATGCTGGGGATGAGGAGGTTTTGCAGTACTAATATTTTTTCAGATACAACATAATGGGAAATCAGAGGATCAATGAAAAAAATGATTTGTTTACAATGCAAAATAAAAAATCCTTAAGGAAATCAGCAAAATCTCAATATCTACAGTTTATTTACAATATAAGGTTTTTTGTTTCCATCAACAGTCAAAGATTGTCTCCACTATATAGAGAAGCAGTTCATCTGTGTGCAATTTCCACCAGGCCTTTTTCATATAAGACTTTCCAAATATGTCCATCCGACTCTAATCCACAGGATAAGCTAGCATTGGTAAAGATCAGTATATAACAACAGAGTTCCTAAATTATTCCAGCCAATGTTATGTTGGCATAGCATAAAAAGGACATTGCTAATAAAATATTATACCTTTCCTTGACACATGTCTCCAAATGTATGTATATCTGACATCATCTTTTAATTCATGTAGGGCTAAGACATAACACAAAGCCAAAAGCATAAACTTCACTGTCAGTTTTTTAATCAAGAATATCAACTTTTATACTCAATATTCAAGAGTAAAAGAACATCATTTTTTGCACTAATGAGAAGACCAAGACAAGTATTTCCTAGTCATGTGATGTGATAGCTTATTCATTGATTGTCCTTCCAGATTCTCTGTGAGTGACTATCTGAAACTCACCTTTTAGGCTGTTCCTCATATTGACATTCCTTTTTATTTATTTATTTTTTAATGTATTGGTACAGGGTGTCACTATGCAGCTCAGGTTCATCATGATCTCCTGTTTTCAGGCTCCCCACTGCTGGGATAACAGGCGTGCACCAAGATGCCTGGTCTCGGTGGTCAGTTCAGCAAGTGTGGCGGTGGAGCCTGGGGGGCATGTGTTGCTGGAGATTGACCACTGGCCCCTGCACTTGCCTAAGCAGTAACTTAGTCCTTTGAGCTTCTTGCAGGCCCAGGCATTAATGGATGCACCTAGAGAGCCTTTTTTTTTTTTTTTTTTTTTTTTTTTTTTTTTTTTGTACTTTGTGCAGTGTCTCACTATGCAGCTTGAACTTGTGGTGATCTTCTTGTCTTCAGTCTCACCAGTGCTGCGATTATAGGCACACGCCACCATCCCAGACTCAAGAACATATTCTCAAGTCAAATAAATCAGACCTGCATGTGCAAACATCATATTGTTTCCTTAATGTGAGAAATCAAAAAAGTAAAATGGAATCTCAAGGGTACAAGGGTACAATAGATACTGAGAAAAGGGAATGAACTTATTCAAAGGGAAAGAGTTACTGACTTGAGGAGGACAGGAGCGGAAATGGGGAAGAGAGTTTTATCTATGTGTGTTAACAGGATGCTTTGAACAACTGTACTGTGCATTTCTGCTGGTCTGTGGAAAGAAGTAGTTAATGTTTTAATGTGTTTCATCTGTTTTTCTGTTGTATTTCTTCCCTTCCTAATTTCTTGCACATTTCTTTCTTTCTTTCTTTTTTTTTTTTTTTTTTTTCTTCTTCCAATTTTACATGCCTGTATCTGGAAATACGAATAGCCAGATGGAAGACCACACTCTGTATTTCAACAAATACTGTGAAATTTATATTACTTTGTTAGGTGAAATTCAGTTGTATTAATTGTATCACTTACAATTATTCTGCTTAAATTATAATTTGTACTCTCTTTATTTTTTATTTTTATTTTTTGTAGTTTTTAGGGAAGGGTTACAGGGTGTTTAGAGTCTTACTACTAGATCAGACTAGTAGTGATCCCCCTGTTTACAGCCTCCCAAGAGCTGGGATTACAGGCATACACCACCATGCCCAGTCTCAATTGCCCTCTGAACATGCCCTGGAGGCGGGGCAGGCAGGGTAGGCCCAGGGATTGAACTCCATGTCCCTTGCATCTGATTGCAGGCTTTTTAATCCACTGAGCTATTTGACAGGCCTGTACTCTCTTAAAATAAATAAATAAATAAATAAATAAATAAATAAATAAATAAAGTAAACCTTGCTTTTGCTTAATTCATGCCCTTTGCCTTTTCTTAGGCTTTCAGTATCTTTGCTTTACTCTGTTTATATGGGGATCTCTAATTTTACACAGATTTGTTGAACTCCCTGCATGTATGTGCTTTTCCCAGTCCACTAGTTGTTTCTTCTTCCATTCACATATCCTGTTGAGCTTCTTTAGAGATTCCCTTACTGTAGTTGTCGCACTATTCAATTCTAGGAGTCTCCTGAGGTCTTTTTGCCTTGCTTCTCTGCTCGTAAAGCCTTGCTCCACAATCCATGGCCTTCTGAGACTGTGGCAACCCCAGAATTCTGCACGGATTATGAAGAGGAACCATCATCACAGCATGTCGTACATATAAAATTCAATAAAATAATATTTTTAAAAGGGCCAGCAAGATAGCTCAACATACTAAGCACCTGCTTCGGCAAGCGCAGGGTCTGGGGTTCCCATCCCTGGCACCACATGCTACACCAGCCCCACCTCAGGGTATGCTGAGCTGGCCACTGAGACTGGCATGGTGGACACACCTGTAATCAGCACTGGGGAGGTGCAGATGGGAGGATCACTACGAGTCCAAGCTGTGCAGTGAGACCTTGTACAAAATGCATCATCATCATCATCACCATCATCATCACCATCATCATCATATTTAAAAGAACAATAGTAATTACTCTAGCAAAGACAGGATCTTGTCAAGAAAAATAAATTTGCTTCTTTCACTTAGAAAATAATTTTAAAATCCTACATAAATTGATAAAGTTATGAAAAGAAACTGTAGATGCTAAATTAGAAACAAGTTTAAAGTCAAGTAAGAAAAGAAAGTTAGGAAATTAGGAATTTTAGGGCCAGCTAGAGAGCTCAGCGGATTAAAGCACTTGCTTAGGCAGACACAGAGACTGGGGTTTGATCCGGGTGTGTGTGCCGGCCTCACCCTCACAGCACATGGAGAGATCGATTGAGACTAGGCATGGTGGCGCATGCCTGTAATCCCAGTGCTTGGAAGGCTGAAAACAGGAGTATCACTACAAGCCTGATCAGTGTAGCAAGACCCTCCAGAACCTGTATTAAATACATAAAAAATAAAAATAAATTAGGAATTTTATAAGGACATGAAAACCTAGTTATCATGAATCCCTTAATTTAAATCACTTGGTTTCATAGATTTAAAAAAATTCCTTTCACTTTTGTCTTACATTGTCATGTTTTTCTTCATTTGAAGTCTACGTTGTTTTAAGCAGTTTTACAAGAAGTTGCAGAAAATACAATCATGACACTTTTTCAACCTTCAAAGTGTTTGTTTTCATATATCACACTGATGTGCACACACACACACACATGCACGCACGCACACACATATACACACATGAGTTTTTCTGCCTTAGTGGGTAACTCACATCCCAGGAAGGTACAAGAAATATAGGTAAAAAAAGGAGCACAAATAGGAAGTTCACCGATTGAGGTAGGATTGAGGCAGGCCCTCAAAGACACAACCACAATGCAAAAGTTTAAATTTTATTATTAATGCTACTGCTACTATGACTTGTTCCCTCCTGGATACACAGCACAGGAAGCCTGTGAGGACAGGGCACACAGGCAGAGAAAAACAATAAGCATGTCCACCAGCAGTATCTGTCTAGCAGTGGGATGTAGGTCGCTGTAGTGACCAGCAAATATCTGAGTGTTTTTTTTTTTAAACAAAATGCAAAAATCCCAGACTGCCACAAAGGCGACAGTGGAGATGTGCCTCACATTCTGTACTCTGGCCTACAGCTGAAGCTAATAATTTGCATAGAACTGGAACCTGTGTAAGATATGGGCTGAGTTCTGCTCCTGGTCAGAAAAAGCTAAAATTATATTAAAGAATTGATGTTAAGATAATTAATTAAAATATAAAATATACATAAAGTATATGAGCATGTTATATAAAGATATAGCATTAAGAATACTCACACATTTCTTTTAATTTCTGCTATAATTATGAGTCAAATTGGATCATTTTTATAATAGTATGTTTTAAAATGCAAAATGAATAAATGGTACAGAAGGTCACAAATGAGGATGGCTTGTTTTCAACTACTGTTGTAGAGTGCAGGAAAAAATGAACTATATAATTCTATTACTAATTTAACTGAAAATCACTTGCTGAATACAAAAGATTAAAAATCCACAATATTGAAAATTCCCAAGTATTGCTAAAATTAATACAAATTCAGTGATGGACAATGTTGTAGACATTTTTTTAAAAAACATATCATTTGAATATTGAGAACGTCACTTTTTATTTGTTCCATAAAATAACATGGTCTTGATTTCTTTTTTAGATGAATGATGCTACTAGTCACACACATCACTGTTCTTGCAAAAACTCGCATTATGTAAGTCCAGACATGGTATTATTAATATTAAAATGGGCACAAATAAAGTTCATAAATTTAAGAAAAAGCAATGATTTGATAAAATTGTGACTAATCAGGTTGCAAGGGTTTTTAGCTTACAGTTATTTCGGCCACTGAGCTGAGTATTAGATCTTGCAGTAGATCGATGTTCGGTGCTCTCGCTGTTTTTTCTATCCTCTGCCACAATAAGGGAAGCTACAGAAGATAAATGAGAAATGAGCTTAAATCCAGGTCTCTGATGGCATTTGATCAATAACTAGTACTCTTAAGATAGAAAAATCAACTTTATAAAGCAGTCTTTCTGACAAGATTTCATGTTATTGCTGAAAATATATAGTTTCAGATACATTAGGGATGCAATTAATAATAACTGAAGGTTTAGTATTGCAGAAAATCCCTACAGATGAAAGACAAAATTCAGTGACTTATGTTTCAAAACAGAGTCAACAAATTTGAGTAAGGTTATCAGTAGGTTAAGATTTATTCTAGCAGATTTGGATAGCATGGAAGCTGTCTTTATTCAAGGTAGGTGACAATTTTTTTTCCATGTAACTGGATGAAGTTTAATAAAAGCTTTTATAACTCCAGTATTTACAGGTACAGACCTATATATAAAACTAATATTGAGAAATTGATAAGATTATTCTTTACAAAAGCATATTTCTTTTTTCTGCACATTTTCTCTATGATTATGTTTGTCTTTGCTATTTCATCAAAGTTGTAGAATTGGTAGAACTTTCCATGCCCTACACCCTAATTTTTAATTTTTTTTTCTACATTCACTTATTTACATGACAGATTTACTGTGATACAATGTTGTCTTATATTATTTTTCTCAGATAAGGCTAATGTTTTCTTGAGAAATAAAGAATTTTAGCATCATTAAAAGACTGTAAGTTCAATATTCAAGACAATGAGATATTTGCTTGGACAATTACCATTTAAAATGCAACTGAAACCATACATATACAAAGAAGTTATACCAAAGAAGAACGAGGATTGGAAAAGAAATTGCTTAGTACCTTACAGGCAAAATAACCCACTGCTTTGTTGAAATATTGTTTAAAAATAGATTATTGATTTAAACTGTTTTACTGCTTTTATAGTAACATTGAATAGTCATTTCTCATTTTTAAAAACTTATCTGATACAGGATCTCATTATTCAGCTCATAGTAATCCTCCTGCCTCCATCTTCTCCAGTGCTGGGATTACAGGTGTGTGCCACCAAGCCTGGTTTGGGGCGGCACAGCTTGCCCAGGCTTCTGGGACCAGTCGGGCATGCAGTTCCAGGGATCAAACTCCTGTCCTTGCACTTGCCAGGCAGGCGCTTAGACTGCCAAGCTACTTCTGCAGTCCAAATAATCATTTCTTTTTCTGTTCACAAAGGCAATTGGAGGAGAACCCATTATTTCTACATTATTTCACAGTATTTTTAAAAAGTTCAGTTTTGGTATACATATCTACTCACAATGAATTAAAAGTTTTTTTTTTTTTCTTTCTCACCTTAAATAGTTGAGAACATTTGAATTGGAAAGACCTAGGGCTGGTGCTCTCTGCCTTTCCTCGCGGTGCAGTATTCTTTGGTGTTTATGTGGCGGCAGATTACACTCAGGTTTCTAGAGGACACTGGAGATAAGGTTTTAGGATCTCATTGAGGAAGATTCTTTGCAGAAAGTGTGGTCACACTGTCTCTATATTTTCTTTCTATTCCTTCCTAAGTCACCCTGGTTGACTGCTTCAGTGATGTCACTGCATGTTTCCAGCATGACATTGGGTTTCCTGACCTTGGGGCTTCTGTGCCGTCCCAGGTCTGACTGCATAAATATCTCAGTCATGCAGCTACTCAACCCAGCTAGAAGCCTCAGGATTCCCTTCATTGCCTCTCTACTGCTGCAATCATTCTAATCTAATATTTCTTTACTTTCTTACTATTTTCCATGATAAAGTGTCATACACTTAGATATTTATTAATCTCACTATCAAATTTCTACACTTGTATCACAATTGTTCATTACTTCCTTGAGATGTGATAGTAGAGTACTACTCATTTTTTCTTTCATAATCCATGCTTTGCAGGGAAAAATAATTCTTCTATGGTAAAGTAACGCAGACTGAGAGACACATATCAAGTCACTTTTATGTTTCAACTCTTAATTATTTTCTGTTTACTTGGCATGAAATTTCTCTCAAGTTTATTGAGCTCAGGATCTGTCTATTTCTTTTTCTTTAAAATTTTACCCATTGAAATATTGAGAACTACTTTTCAGTGCCAATTGTTTTGAACTCTATACTCACTGGATTCTTTTATCAATTAGGTTTTGTAGTAACAGTGGGAGCTGAAATGTGGTTCTTTAGCCATCTGCCTTCAAAGGTTCTCCTAGTATTATTTCCTGTTATAGATTGGCATTTCCTTTATACATCTAACACTTCAGATTTCCAATTGTCTACTTATTTTGTTGCCATTTGGCTTACACAGTGGCTGCTGAATTCACAAAAAAAATCTAGTGCTTTGTAAAGTCATCAATGTATATCACTTATGAGAAACAGGAGTTAATGTGGCTTAGTAGTTATTAAGGTATAACAAATGAATCATCAAATGTTCTCATTTGTGCATTCAGTGTAATAGGGTGGCCTCACAGTATTAGGAAAGCTGGGATAGGATAAAAAATATATTACTATGTGACATTGTTAAAATATTTTCCTCAGTTAGTACGCAGGAAGTGTTTCAAACCATGGTATGGGATTATATGTTTGAAATAATCTTTACAAGAAAAATAAATTCAATAAATATTAGAAAAGTTGCATCAAAGTAAAGTGCTTGTTGTTTAAAGCCAAAATAAATAAAAGTTTCAGAGAGAGGAATTATTAAGAATGAATAGTACTGTGAGATCAAAAATTTAATTGAGTGAGGGACGGCCAGTCAAATAGCTCAGTGGATTAAAGCTCCTGAAAGATGGCGCAAGGAGCTCTGGGGTTTGATCCCCTAGCCTGCCACGTTGGCCCCGCTCCACAGTGAATTGATTGAGGCTCAGTGTGGTGGTACACTCCTGTAATCCCAGCACTTTGGAGGCTGTAAACAGGAGAATCACTATGAGTCCAATCTGGTAGTGAGACCCTGAACACCCTGTAGACCCTTCCCTAAAATAAAAATAAAACAAAATAAAATAAAATAAATGAGCCAGGGAGATAGCTCAGAGGCATAAACATCTGCCTGGCAAGCACAGGGTGCTTGGTTTGACTAGGTACAACAGAATAAAATAAAATAACATTTAAATAAATAATGAAAGGTAAATAAAACTAAAATTTCATATTTCAATCCACTCAGATATTTTGAAGCTGAATAAAGTCAAATGTTGGTATGATTTTTATGGAAAAGGTCAACTCTGATATTGTTTTTTTTAAGGCTGAATCCTGTCCTTGAAAACAAAAATCTCCACCAATATCCTATGATATGCTATGTATAGCCATGCTGGTGTTAGTGTTCACATAATCCTTAATCAAGTAATTTTCCTTATGACGGTAAATGCATCATAGAAACATCTTAGCACCCTGTTGGTACTGGGTGTACTGTTGATGATCCTCTTATTAGTGATATCTGAGTCACCAGTAACCCAGGGTTCATAATTGCAGAATTAAGTGAAACGTGGATGTTCTCTAAGGAGAACTAGTGTGGTGGGAAGAACTAACAGAGACTTTAATAAGGTAATATGGTGAACGGCTGGCCAAAGAGCTCAGCGGATTAAAGCTCCTGCAAGCAGGCACAGGGGCCAGGAGTTCAATCCCTCTGGATTTGCCATGCCGGCCCCGTCTCAGGGGCGCACTGAGATGGCAAATGAGACTGGGTGTGGTGGCGCGCCTGTTATCCCAGCTCTTGGGAGGCTGTAAACAGGTGGATCACTAGAAGTCCAATTTAGTTGTGAGACCCTCATCATCCTTGTAGACCCTTCCCTAAAATAC
>NW_004524764.1:1712187-1713639 GCF_000260255.1 Octodon degus | reverse complement strand
TAAATATTTTTCTAATAATATAATTAGCCACCCACTAATAAATGGAAAACAAAATGTGCTGTTTTTACACAAAAAATTGAAAAAAAATGAAAGCTGATACACTTAATTACAAAAGCCACATGATAAATGAAATACCCAGACATATCCAAGTAATGGTTTATAAAACTCCATAAACTATACTGAGATTATATCCAACTACAAGTGACAGAAAACAAGTAAATGACATTAAGACCACCTTTAAGAGAAGCAGTACTTTCATGAACTATAAGATCCTGTATTTGGGAATGTTAGGTAGCAGAAAAGAATTATGATTTCTCTCTGATATTATTTAAATAACACCTATTGACAGTTTCTATATTTCATATGAAAAAGTTTTGCATGATTGCTGATGCAAACATAAATATTTCTGCAGAGTTGCAGCACGTAAGCTCCTGTGGTATTAGGAAACGAAATAACTTATTTTCAAGTTGGTACATCTTGGCTGCCTTCCACCTATTTCCTGAAGATACGATGTGTATAGAGAATATATATTGATATCAATTACTGCCCTAAAGTTATTAAGGAATGTGACATCATCTCTTTCTCTCTGAGCCAGAAGATTTCTCATTCTCGAAATATTTGGGGCGGGTCACAGTCAAACCTCTATGAGAGAAGTTTGCTCCTCTGTTTTATGACTTGTCCTGTAAAATAATTCCAATAGCACTGTACAAGTGTGCTCTAATAAGACAATGTTATAAGAGATTTTTTTTTCTTAATATGCACATGTAAAAATGGTGAGCCGAGAATTCTGTGTTTCACAGACTGGCAGGGCTTAGTTTTGATGGCAAAACAAGTTTGCTTGAAAGAAATCCATATAATTAGTTGTTTTTCAAAAAGTTATTTAAAATTATTATAATGGATCATTTTATATTTAAAATCAATGCACCCTTTTGTAATATCTAGTCATAATATCTATGACTAGATATTATCTTGTAGTGATCAAAGCAGGAATTTTAACATTGATGAGATATTTCTATTTAATCCAAAGTGAAATTATATTTCTTAAATTGTCTCAGTGCTTCACTGATGTTGTCTGGTGTTCAGTTAAATAGCAAATTTGTGTGTGTGTGTGTGTGTGTGTGTGTGTGTGAGAAAGAGAGAGAGAGAAAGAGAGAGAGAGAGAGAGACAGAGAGACAGACAGACAGACAGACAGACAGACAGAGAAAGAGAGAGCTTTATTCTCTTGTAAACTGAATCATCAACTTCACCCCAAAGTTAAGCATGAAACCCAGGGCTCATTCTGGGAAGCAGAAAGTCTCTCAAGTTCAAGATTAAGAGGAGAAGCAAATTGAGAGAATAATAGTTGGACTTAATCTCAGCAGGAAAATATACTTGATAAGCTTAGTATTTCAGAAAGATGTCAGGACTCTGATTAGCAAGGAATAGAACTGTCACAAATGGAATAAGGATAT
>NW_004524764.1:1693588-1711672 GCF_000260255.1 Octodon degus | reverse complement strand
TTGCCTGGATTCTGATCCTAAGTCTATTTCCAAAGTAACCTATGATCCTTCTCTTGAGTGAGTGATAAAAACCAAGCATTTCAAAGGTGGATATATACAAACTTTGGGCTAAAATATTTGAAGAAAAATTCATTAAGGCCTCTTCATAGAACAAACACAAATAGGTCATAAATAGAAGTCAAAACAATGTCTAATTCAGAAATATTTATCATGAGTCCACTCGGTTAAAGACTGTTATTGTTTCAATTCTGCATGTAAGAAATTATAAAATAATTTATCTTTAATTTTCCACTGTAGTTAAAATAACACAGTGAATGATGGAATTCCTTAAACTGGAAAAAATATATCATATATAATAAAATGATTCCTGTTCATATATCCCAAAAGACTACCAATTTACTATATTTTAAACTAATGCTATAGTAGTCCTATTTTTTCTTTTTATGTTGAGGAATTGTATTATCTTATGTCTACAACAATGTTTGCGATGTGTTATATTTTCTTTTGCAGTTCACAAGCATTCCAGGCACTTTGAACCTTAACACCTTATATTTTATTAGTGCAGCCCTCATAAAGTATGTGAGATAAAAGAACAGTATGTGTGATAATAGCTAACTTTTTTCCATTTGCCTTTCTCTAATGATTATTGTTATTGATACAATGTTTCATATTAATAGAATGCAAGGGCAAAAACTCATATATTATTCTCTTTTCAAGTGGAAAAACATATTAGACAATATTAAATACCTTTTCATTATAAAAAAGTGCAACACTCAAGGAAATTGCCTCAATAAAAACAAAAATTTGTATATATAATTGACCACAAAAATCATATTCAATGACAAAACATAAAAAACACTTCCTCTAAAATTAGGAATGAGAGGGGCCAGGAAGATGGCTTAGTGGAATAAGTGCTTCCCTGGCAAGCGCAAGGGCCTGAGTTCAATCCCGGGTTCTGGCAAAAAGAATTAAAAAATAAAATTAGGAATGAGGCAAAGATGTTTATTTTGCCTATTCCTATTCAACATAGTGCTATAAGTTTTAGCCAGAATAATTAAGTAGAAAATAAAAATGAAATGAGCACAGATTAGAAAGGATAATTTAAATTTTTACTCTTCACTGATTATGCAATTTTATATGCACAAGCTAAACCTAAGTGTTCTTAATGTTCAAGTGATAAAAATTTGCTTGAACAAATAAATTTTAATTAAGTAATACAATAGTAACAAATAATATCAAGTTATAAATTGAACACTTAAAATTACATATGTAGACTAAAAAATGACTGATTTTAAAAAGATATTACAAAAGAAATTTGTAATACCTAAAATGAATAATGAATAAAGTAATGAATAATGAGTAAAACATCCAGGAATGAACTAAGATAAAAAGCATTTACAATTAAAACAGTTCATTGTTGAAGAACTAACTACTTAAAGAAAACAAATAGGTGTAAATATATTAGATGTTCATGCCTTAGAAGATTTAATATTGAGATGAGAGTATTAAACAAAGCTACCTGTATAGTCAGTCTATTTTCTTTCAACATTGCCATGATATTTTTCAAGAAATAGAGAAAAAAAAAAACCTCATCATAAAATTTATATGGAATTTCAATAAATTCTCTATAATTAAGGCAATACTGAAAAACAACAAAGCTGGGGCTTACTCTTCCTGGTACTGACATGTACTGCAGGCTAAACAACAGCAGAACAGACCCACTTGTGTACAGGATGACCAGTGAAATAGACGAGAAAGTCCAGAGAAATGCCGCACACATACAGTCAATTTTTGAGGGTGACAAAACTACTCACCCGAACAAGGCCAGTCTTTTCAATAAGTATTGCTGGAAATATTGGATAATGGCATGCAATGCAAGGCTCCTGGGTTCTCGTGGTACACCACATATATAAATTAACACAAAGTAGATCAAAGATGTACACTTAAAATCTAACAATCTTAAAAATTTAAAATAAAACAGGATGAAATCATCATGGATTTGAAAGTAATTGTGAACTCAGTAAAACAAACAGTAAAGACAAATTAGACTTTCTAATGTTCTTAAAATCATGCATCAAAAGACGATGTCAATGGAGAAATACTATATACCACAGATTAGGAGTAAATACTTGAAAAGTGTATATCTTACAAGTACTTACGGTCACGCATATATTGCAGACTCCTACAGCTCATTGATAACAAAGCTTTAAGCCTTGATTTGAAAATGTTCATGGGATTTGAAACATTTCTTTAAAGAGACATGCATGTGATCATTGAGTAAGAAATTGAATAATCTGTGCAATATCATTAACTTTCCATAAAACTTTTTTTAAATTTTATACTCATGTAATTTAGTAAGAGATGCCATTTTTCTCAGGTTTTCATGAAATTTCACTTTTAGTCATTATCATGTGTTTCTCCTAAAGTTTGAGAAAAATCAATAAAAACATCAGGCAGCTCTCCCTAATAAATCTGTCTCACATATTCTGTTTTACAACATGAAATAAAAGTCTATTACTGCACGTGCTATTGTGACAGTGCTCTGAGAATATATTATTGTAGTTGCTATGAATGATAACATTGTCAGTGTCCCACCAACTAGATACACATTTTAGAAATATTAATGGCAGAGGTATTTCATGAAGTTACAATTTTATACTATTAATTTTCCTAAAGCAACGAAGACTCCATTATTTTTGAATATTTTCTTCTTTATGGATACATAACAACGCAGTATTTGGATTAGTGAAATGTTTCATCCTAAAAAAAAAAAAAAAAAAAAAACCATTCTGAATTTATTTATGATGGCTAACTATAATGTTCTTTTTCACATTTAGGGCTTTAATTGAAGTGTTGCCAATGCTGAAGAAAGGTTACTTTTTTTTTTGGATAGCATACTAAAACATGTTTTGCATTGTATTACCTGTAGACAAGTTTTTAAATTAACAGGAATTTAACAATACAATTGATTTTATAGGGTCTGGATTGGTTCTTCATGTTTTCAAGCTGAAACAAATGCGAAGTCCACTTTAAAAAATGAAAAATGCTTGAGAAAACAGAAATCTCCATTATTTTGTCATTTACCTATTCCTGTAACTCTACAGTACTTGTGGTTTTATGGACAATTAATCTATGATAGTAATAAAATTGTTGCATAGAAAATCCTAATTGCAGGGCAAGCCAAATAGCTCAGCAGATTAAAATGCTTGCTTAGGCAGCTGCAGGGGCCAGGGGTTTGATCCCGAGCCTGCCGCGCTGGACCCACCTCTGGGGCATGTTGAGAGATGATGATTGGCACTGTGTGTGCTGGCACGGGACTGTAACTTCCAGTGTACAAGTCTGATCTACGTAGAAGTGAGACTGTCTACACTCTGTAGACCCTGTACTACAATTTTTAAAAAGGGAAAAAAGAAAAGAATATCCTAATTGCAATAGAAATAAATATTAAGATTTAAATGCAAGATTAATAATCTTAAGTATAGAGTCTAACCTTGAGCAGCAAACAGTACCAGTAGTGAGACTTCTATTTAGCTACGGATAGTATTTTTGTGATAACTTTTAAGATCTTCTTAGAATAGCAAATCAGAAAAATTGAATTTTAAACACACTATCTTGCATATAAAAGAAAAGTCTCAATTGTCTATTTGCCAGGAACAACCAAGAGGTGCATACTTGTTAAATGTAATGCTTCAGTCAATACCCCAGGTTTTTCAGAAATTATTAAATTCAATGCATATATATACATATATATGCCTTTCTTGAAAGGACATCTCGTTGGTATAGGTTGCCATATTGTCTACTCTACTTAAAGAAGTTTCTGCATATTAGCAAGCAACTCTTCAGGTAATAATATATGCTTTCCTGTAATAGGAATCAGTAATATAACATATTGTAACTTTTCTGTTACGTTCTCTCTGCCTGACCTATAAAAAATTATTTTGGGTAAAGCAAGAAGAAAGCCAGGGAGAATATAACCTCTTTGTTGCATGTAGGAGCCCCTATTATTTGTTCTGGTGTCACATGGATATCACAAAGCAAGACATATTGTAGACAAAAATAGCACAAAGTGATATTCTAAGAACAATGGCCCACTTCTGGTCCTTTTCACTGAGTAGAATGTGGAACAAAGCCGCATTTTATTTCAAGGCTTATTCTTTATAGTTTACACTTTGGGAAGTAAAAAGCAAAAATATTTGCTAAATATAGGGCACAATGTGTCATAAATATGTACATGAATGATTTGAGGGTTTTGTTTCCAGGTAGAACAAATTCAGTAGCCACAAAAGGAAGGGTATCAGCAAAAAAAAAAAAAAAAAAAAAAAAAAAAAAAACCTGTGAAAGTTTACCAGAAAGTACAGTTTTTACAAATGAAAATCTGTATTCAAGTCATTTCGGGAAGGTAACCTTGAAGCAAACACTGGAAAAGGGTGAAGAAGTGAGTGCTTTTGTTATTAGGGGAAGAGTAGTGTGTTTAGTAAAAGGAAACATAAAAGGAAAAGACTCTGAGGAAGGAAATTGATAATGGCATCCCCAAATATTTATTAAATAACAAACTTGATAGACATGGCTTATCCTAAGACATAGACCTTTATCATGCACTTCCACTTTGTAAAATCAGGCAGAAATGATCTAAATAGTATGATAACACACTCATAACACAGTATTTTGCATAATTTTTTTCATGCCATTTCAGATTCTATTTTAATAAACTGGAATTATAGTTATGTGTTTGGCTGCCGGAACCAGGCATTTTGGATGAGATGAATGCATTAATCAACTGAAATAATTTCCCATTTTAAACCTAATAGTGGCCATTTTCCTCTTTTTTAATTTTAAGGTAATTATAGGACAATATTTTATCTAATTTTCTTCACCTAAAGTGAGAAAAAGTATTGACATTCTTTTGCACACCTTGGAGAAGCTTTGTTCTATAGAAGTGGAGGTAATATCTGAAGAGACTTGGTGGGTGATGGAGTCATCAAAAGAGCTTCCTGGGCACTTAATGAGCATACAGAAGGACAATTCGAGATTGCCTAAACACAGGAGCACCACCCAGAGTAGCTGTCCCTGAAAACACTGAAGATCTTATTTGTGAGTGTTGTTTGACAAGGATCAAACAAAGGCTTCCTTGTGAATGCGCATTCACTTGTAAATGGCACCATAGTCCCCTTTCCTTCAGGGACTTTTTGATGACCATTTTAAAATTCCCATCCTTGCATGTGAGTGATTTATGATCCCCCTCTACTTACAGCACACAGTGTTCTTCAGAGCACAAAGCAGTAATTTTACTATATGTTTTGACCATTTAAATATGCATTAAATGCTATTACTTGTCTTAATAACATTTAGTCACAATCACTAAATACTTACAATGTCTTACCTGTTTAAATATACAAGCAAATCAGATTGCATTTCAGAGATGTGTGGTGTGGAGTGTGTTTAGGTAGATCTCCTACTGATGGACACAGACCCTAACATCCACAGCTGAAAGGATGAAAGCTATAATTTAGCTCACAGTTTTGGGAGATTCATGGTTGTCCTCCATGGCAAAATGAGATAGTACCATGTTGGGATAGAGGGATGCCATTTTGTTCTTGGTGGTTGGAACAGTGCTGGGGAAAATGCCAAAGAGGAACAGGATAAACATGGGTATAAAGCCCAGCACATATGCATGACCCATCCAGACACACGCTGGAGCATGCTGGATTAATCTCCTAGGTGTTTCTTAATCTAATGCAGCTGACATATCAGGATGGTCAATGAAAGATAGATATCAAAACATTTATACATTATGCTTCACCTTGCAGACAATAGTAACATTTGACTATCATAATCTCACAAACTACAATACCACAGTAGCAGGGACACAGAATAAGTTTCAAAAAGTAACAATTTTATTAAAATACCAAATGTTGGGCCTGGGGAGATAGCTCAGTAGAATAAGCACTTGCCTGGCAAGTGAAAGGTCATGAGTTCAATCTCTTACCAGAAAAAAATAAAAAAAAAAATGTAAAATACCAAATGTAGTTGGGCAAATACTAAATATAGATATCAGAAAAAAACTAAAAGTATTAGATATGAAATAAAGAAAATATAACAATTGGATCATATGTATCTTTATTATAATTCATTCATCATAGTGTTTCAATGCTTTGCCCAGTAATCTAATATGCAAAAATTAGTAACTGTCCATATTAAGCACATTTTTCAAAATAGCACAATGGATTCCATGTATTTCAGTAACTTCATGTGTACGTGAACACAGTCCTTGTACATTTCTGTGAATTAGAAAAAGTTGGGCCTGATAATTAGGGAAAGACATAGGAATCTTCCCTTGAGAGCAGTTCTGGGAATTCAGAGTAATTGTAGGTAACATATTCAATATTTTCTTAACTATAACTGATATTCTCATTCCTCACCAGGTATTTGGTGAAGTTTTAAATTGAAATATGCCAAAATAATTCTCATTAGTATGAATTCATTTTTGGTGAGATGAGTTTTCTTTCACCTGAAGGATAGGTACAGATGCTTTGTCCATTTTAATACATTTTGGAATTTTGTCTTTTGTAACTCTGACAACAGTTAAGAAAACTAAGCCAAAAGATGTAGCATCAACTTATAGTTTGATGTTTTTCCTGACTGCAATTGCTGATCCTTGATCCTTAAAGGAGTTTATGAGACCATATAGCTGAATCAACATGTCAGTAACCTAGTATAAGGGAATAACCAGGAGAAAACAAATTAGAAATTCTAGCCAAACAGAAAATTTGCAAATTTCAGATTGAGAAATATCTTGAGACAAAAGGAAACATACCCATAGACCAAACTGCGCCAAACAGATGTTATAAAATGAAACTTCTAGCATTTTGGCAGAAATGATAGCATTAGATGGTTTGGGAAATTCTCTCTTTATATTAAAGCACAAAATGTTTATTATCTTCTATATGCAGTGTGATAAAAACTATAGTGAGTATTCAAATTAAAATACACTTATAGTAAGTGATATACTGTTAGCAATATATTATTAGCAAATGAACTTCAAAATACTCCTCATAAAGTCTTAAGGCATTTACCCCATAAATCGTTTAAATCTTGCCACTTTCTGAAACCATCTGGAAACCTCATTCAGGAGGGATGTAAGCTGCAGTGCCTGCCAGAGCAGCCTTCATTAATGAGAAAAAGTCACCTTCCATGGTTATTTTGAGTTTCAGAAAGAGCCATAAACACGTGGTAAAAGAGGACACATTGTCAGGTCCCTTTTGTGTTTGTAGCATATAGCACACAGAGAAAACACGCATGCCATTTTGGACCACAATTCTCAAAGACACTTACAAAAGACAATTTCCATTGCTAATTCAGAAAATGACCCTAAGCTATAGAGGCACAAAGCACAGGGTCCAATTCTTGGTACTGCAAATAAATAAATAAATAAATAAATAAATAAATAAATAAATAAATGTTTAAAAATGAAACATTTTTAGTAAATTAGAAAGTTTTCACAATCCAAAACTGATGGGTAAATATTGGCAATGTCTCTTCCCATAATACTTTAAATATAAGATTTTATCATAGTTTTGACTATGCACAAAATGTGTCTGAACTATGTTTAACACTGATCTGGAACTGCAAGTGTCCCTAGCTTACAAGCATACTAAAAGGAAAAATATGTTAGATATAATACCATTAAAAATTTCCTTTTTATTTAAAATTATCTGTATTTTTACATTGAAATATTTTTTGCTTAATGAAAAACAAAAAAAAAAATGTAAGGCGTACTGACTCTACATTATAGCCATTACAGAAAATAGAAACATATTCAAAATGTTTGAATATAAAGTACTTAGATCTGGGGAGAGAGCTCAGTAGAATAACCGCTGGTCTGTCAAGCTCAAGATCCTGAGTTCAATCCCCAGTACCACAAAAAAATGATGTAATTAGAAGACACTACATGAAATTTGCATAGTTAATTCAGGAAATGTATTAAAAGAAAATATGGGTCAAGTGTGGTGGCACATGCCTGTAATCTTGGCTAATAGGAGGCTAACCTGTCTGGAAGGCAAGTTTCACACTGCACTGAGCAATTTAGCAAGACAATGTCAACATCAATTAGTTAATTAATTAATAATTAAATGGTCTGAGATACAGCTCAGTGATAGAGACACCCTGGGTCCAATCCTTGCTATTGCAAATAAATAAATAAATAAAAATTTAAATGAAATATTTTTACTAAATTAGAATTTTTTTTTACAATTCACAGCTGAAATTTCCAGAATAATATTTTAAAAATCCAATGAATATGTTCATCAGTTTCTGAGACACAGTTTTATATAGATTCAAACAATTAAAATGTATACAGAATAAAAATCTTACTAAAACATGAAAAACAAAGGTAATAAAAAATGTAGAAGGAAATTAAAAGTTTAAAATGTCTCACATAAGTGTGATTTATATTGCAAAAAGAAAGAGAGGAATAGAGGGAATAAGAGAATACACTGTAATAAAATTTTTGACAGTTTCTTAGTATCAATAAAATCCCAAAATTCAAAATCCCCTTTGAATACCATGCAGGAAAATCAATGAACTTCACATATAATAGAAAAAGGAATGGAAAGAAAATTATAAGAAAAATATGAAAAGATAGCCAAGAAAACACTCTTGTGTTAATATGAAAGGAGAACCAACTGAGATTGACTTATGCATATGAATAATCGAAGGCGAAGAAAATGGAAATATATGTTGAAAATTCTAAAAGAAATTTTGTGGAATTACAATTTTGTTACAAGTTTTATTTTATTTATTTATTTTTATATGTATTTTAGTACAAGGTCTATAGTTTCTACAGGGTTTCACTACATAGACCCAACTCATAGTGATCCTCCTGTTTCAGCCTCCCAAGAGCTGGTATGACAGGTACACATCACCATGCCCAGTCTCAGTCACGACCACAGCAAGCCCCAGGGGTGGAGCCAGCAGGGCAGGCCGAGGGGCAAACCCCGGCTGCTGCACTCTGCTTAAGCAGGCGCTTTAGTCTGTGGAGCTATCTGGTTGGCCCTTTATTATATGTTTTTAAATGTGATCAGATGATTCTTTGCAGGTTCAGGAAAAGATTGACTATATTGTTTTGTTTCTAATCACACCCCAAAGGGAAATAAGATACATTGAAGAAAGTTTTGAGCTAATAGTGTTTAGTCAAGATATAATGTCTGCATCTTTTACTATGAAGAACTACTACAAAGGCAATATATGCAATGTGTTAATTACTATAACTGTCCTACTAACTTGTTTTGAAAATGTCTCATTGCTACTTTTTTCTCAATAAAATTACAAAAACTAAGAAAGAAAGAAATCACAAATATACCACAATGGCTGCAAGATAAGCAGCTGAAACACAAGAAAAAGAAATCCCAGAGAATTGATTATGATATATGTAAACTTTTTAAATGCAGTTTTTGGTGATTCAGTGCCAGTGGTTGAAAGCCAGCTATCACCAGACAAACTGCCTCAGGTGACACCCTAAGACCCTGTACTTAAGAAATTCACCCCATTTTGTGTCGCTATGCGATACTCTATTCATTTTCATCTGATATTTAGCCTTAGTAGTAATTGGCTGTTGAACCTGATTTTTAAAATAAGGTGTAAAAGCAGCTTCTTTTTTACCTCTCACGGAATCCTGTGTACCTGCATACCTTTGTCTCTTGTGTTTGAATCACTTATTTCTCTTATGTTTTCTAACTATAACTCTGTTTACATTAATTTCTCTACATGGCAGTGTTTCAACTGAGAAAACGTGGAGTTGTGGAAAAAAATAGGGCTTATTTTTACATTAGCATGTTCATTTGAGAAGTCACTTGAGAAAAGATGATAAAATTTTCTGAGAAATTATTTTTCTTACGTGCCTAAAAGAGATCATTTTATAGAAGGAAACCTTTCCTCATTCACCTCTGTATAACTGGAGCAATAACATAGCTTGATAAGATCACCAGTGGCCCAGGTTATTATCTAAAAGTGACTGTACTGTGTATGTGGCCTGAGATCTGTTTGCTCTACCTCTCACTGTTTCCTTTTCTTTTGGCAGAGGGAATATCAGTGGATGTTTCAATTATGTTTTATACTTTGTCTGAATTTTTAATGTCAGAACAATTTTGCATTTGATAAAAATAGTCAGAATATTATCATTATGTAAGTGCATATTTTATTGATTTTTATAAGTTAAACTAGTAAACAATTCTACAAATATATAAAATAAAAAGTTGGATGGAAATGATTAATTTCAAAAACAAAGAGTAACACTAATGGTATGTTTCAAAAGGTAGTTTTTAGAAATGATTACAGTGTGAAAAATTAGGATTGGGCCAGAGAGATACCTCAGCGGACTAAGTGCCTGCTTAGGCAAGCACAGGTACCTGGGTTCAATGCCCCGCACCACATGCTAAGTTGGCAACTCCCCCCAGACACGCTGAACCAACCACTGAGAGCCGGCTTGTGGGTGCACGCCTATAATCCCAGTGTTGGAGAGGCTGAAAACAGGAAGATCACTATGAGTCCAAGCTGCATAGTGGGACCCTGTACCAAATATATTAAATAGATAAATAAATAAATAATAAAAATTAGAAGGATTTAAGGTCCAAAAGCAAACCAAATTATAATGTACAGATTCTTAACTGTATTTAAGACTGCAAAACAGTTAAAAAGTTATATATGATAACAAAATCATTCTTAACTCTAGATATGAGCCACTCAGTAAATATGATTTTATCCTATTTTAGAGCAGCAATAGATGGATAAATATGGAAATTTTTGGCTTAGGAAATATAATTGGAAACACAATGCCCTCCTACTCCATAAAGCCTCTCTACTTATTAAAGACAAAAATCATTAAACTAGAATGTGGAGAGCGGTGCCTGCAGCCAGGTAAGAGATACTACTGCAAAACCAATGTGTTCCTTGAAATTCTCACTGAAATGCTGTTGTCATTGTGACTGTACTGGGCAGGCCCTGTAAAAGGCTGGTGAGGACTCCATGCTTTTGGTGGGTTTGGTGCCATTTTACGGGGCACGGATGGCACACTGGCATCTTCTGATTTAAATCTTTCCACACGTCAACCCCAGGATGAAGAGCTCCACCCCGTCATCTCATCTCCTAAGGGTGCGACGATCAAGGCACCTTCCCACAAGTGGAGGCTGAGTCCTCATAAGGCAGAAAACATGCTATTGTCTTGGTCTTAGGCTTCCCAGGCTCTCAAATTATGAGAAATAAATATTTATAATGAGTTTTATAAGTAATGTAGTACAGTATTTAGTCAAACCAGTATAAAATGGACTAATATTGCCAAGAGTAAGAATAGACACTTTTACACACCTAACCGCATGTAACCTATTTCACACATATTCTCAAAACAGATGAAATCTATTCAGCAAGTCGGGAAGTTTAATGGCATGATTTGTGAAATGGAGTGCATCATAAATTAACCCGGTATTTGCTTCTTGTCTTCATTTCTTTATCTCATGGTCGTTAAGTAGAAGCAAGGCACCTATTGAAGTTGGGTTCCTAATCTCCCTTGGAAATAGGGAAGTAGGCATACAGTTTTCTTGATGATTACATGTTAAAGAGATCCTTCCTCTGCAACCTTTAGGAAAATAGAACTAGCTAGTTACAACTAGTAGAGGAAGCAACTTATCCTTTAACTTATTCTGTATGCATCTGAAAAGGGCAAAGAAAGGATTCTTAGTCACAGGTTATCTAAAGTAAATGCCTTAAGTGGTAGAGATATGTTCTACCTGTTTTATACTGAGGAATAATCAATATAATTTTTTCTATTTTAAATTTACATTTACTTTTATATTATATATTCTTCTTTCTAATGATAATATGGAAACAAGTTCCAAAATTGTTTTTAGTTGACAAATAAAAAATCCTGTCTTCCCTATAGGTGATTTTTTATTGATGACAACTTAGACAAACCAAGATAACAAGGAGCACAGTACAGGTGTTATTTTGTTAGGTAATGCTCAGAGTGAGAATTATCATCATTGTGTCTTATTCTATAACGAATTGATAATATTTGAGAGGGTAGATAGCAAGCCTCTAAACGAACAGCTAAACCTCTCCCTCCTTACTCCCTCCATTCCTCTTTGCCTTCCTCTCCTTCTTCTATCTATTCCTTTCCCCTTTTCCTGTCTCTTTCTCCAATCTGGAGATGAGACCCAGACCGGACCATTCTACCACTAATCTACACTTTCAGTCAACCATTCATTCATTCATTCATTCATTCATTCATTCATTCATTTGATACAGGGTCTTGCTAAACAGTTCAGGCTGGTAGTGATCCTCCCCTTCCCAGCGCTAGGGTTACAGGCATGCACCGCCATGCCAGGTTTCTGGGGCCTCATGGCATGTGATACTGGGGATCAAAATAGGGTCCTTGAGCTTGCCAGGCAGATGCATAGACAACTGAGCTATCTCTCCAGCCCAGTCAACTATAACCTTTTAATTTGGTATTCTGTTTCCATAAGACTCATAGAACAAATCTATATATCTAAATTTGCTGTTTCCTGAGATGTCAAGAACATATTGAACATCTACCTCTTTTTCTACCTATCTACCCACCTATCTACTTTCAATGCAGGAACAAAACTTGTAGCTCCAGCAATTAGTATTAACTCAGCTGCTCCTGCTGTTTAATTCTACATCAAACACAAGCTTCCTAATTTTATGAGATGTCATTTCATCATAAAAAGACTCAGTATGGCCTTTATTATCATCAGTAGATGATCCATCAGCAATCATTATAACATTTGCAATTTGAACTGGAATGTCAAATAAATTACGTCGAGGTATTCTGTGTTCTATTACTGTTCAATCCAGATCAATTCTAGGAGGAGACAAAGAGGATTTAGTACACTGCATTTTTAGGTACAATATAGGGCTGGAATCAGAGCAGTTCACAACCAGCCAGCCTTAGCCTCAGGAAGGATTCCCACCTCTTTTGCTCTAGCAATAATGCCATCACACAATGAGAGATTCAAGCAAATCAAGAGATGCAGCATACGAAATTGAGCCTTTTGGTACATACAACAGGGTATTCTGCTTTAAAATATGAATATAATTTGCATATTCACCTAAAACAAAGATCAACATACTCACCTAAAAATTGTAAAGGGAAAGAATGATAGAGAAGTACTTCCCCAAGTATTCAAGTCAAAATGTGTAAAATGAAAATAGGCTTTTCACACTGGAAATGAGAAAACAAATGTGGAACAAGAAGCATAATCCAGAATCAGCTCCTTTGCATATAAAATTCATATGGAACAAAGACTGGATTACCTGCAGTAAGTAAACGATGTTAGTAGGTTGTAATAAAAAATTAACTCCCTATAATAAACAATCCTATGCAATTTATCCAATATTCAAAAATAAATGTTAGGTAGATAAATGACCAAGATGCATAGAAAAACATATCTAAGACACATCACATGTATCTATGATTTGGGTGAAATTTTTAGGACAAACAAAATATTTAAAAGAGCTTTACACTTAAGTTTATGGATTTCTTTCTATATATACTCAAAGTCACAATAAGGTCGGTTCACCTGAAATTGATGAAGAACATGTTCTGGAAGCAGGTCTGGTCTAAGGGTTTTGTTGTTGTTGTTTTTGTGGGTGTATGTATGTATTTTAGGGCAGTGTCTACAGGGTATTCAGGATCTCACTACTAGATCAGACTCATAGTGATCCACCAGTTTATAGCCTCCCAAGAGCTGGGATTACAGGAATGTGCCACTGTGCCCAGTCTAAGTTTTATTTTTTCTTTTCTCTTTCTTTCTTTTTCTTTTTCTTTCTCTTTTTTTTGTCTAAAAGTTGTAACAAAGCTTATTAAATGAAAAGGTTAGTCTAAATATAGAAAAAAGAATCTATATATAGTTTAAAGTTGGCATTTATGCAGATTCCTCCATAGTTTTATTTATTTTTCTATTTTTATGTATTTGTTACAGGGTCTCACTAAGCAGATTGGACTCATGGTGATCCTCGTGTTTTCAGCCTCCCTAGTGCTGGGATTACAGGTATGTGCCATCAGGCCCCGACTCGGTGGCCAGCTCAGTACGTCCAAGGGAAGACGCGGCGTGACATGTGGTTCAGTGGATCGAGTCCCAGTCCTGATGCTTGCAAGGCAGGTGCTCAGTCCACTGAGCTATCTCTCCAGCCCTCCTTCATTGTTTTAATGTAAGTGTGAAACAGGTAATGAAATCAAATATGCTAGACTGTATATACTGGCAGTTTTTATGGCTGATGAGGTTTAAAATTAGTGGAAGGGAAATGTTTTTAAAGTAGTTTTCCATAACATTGCATTTATTGTACTACTTTTTATAATGATTATTTTTCTTTCTTTCTTTTTTTCTTTTTTTGCAACTGCAATGTAATTCTAGAAGATCTGGATGATCAAATAGTGAGGAGAAACTGCGAGGATTTTATGTAATGATCATATAGAATATCTGAGGCTACAAATACCTCAGGAGAAATTGTGCCAGTTTAATTTTTTTACTATATATGAATACCTTAAGGTACAAATATTTTATTTGTCCTCTTTGTTTCAGGTACGTCCTGTAGAGGATGTGCCTGCCCTCTCTATAAGACAGCACCAATGTAAATTACCTGAAATTGGAAGGCTGATCGCTTCCTGTACTGTTCCATTGTGGTAGAGGAGCACTTTGAAATTGCTCT
This sequence comes from Octodon degus, assembly GCF_000260255.1. Taxonomy (NCBI): domain Eukaryota; kingdom Metazoa; phylum Chordata; class Mammalia; order Rodentia; family Octodontidae; genus Octodon; species Octodon degus. The sequence goes on along the minus strand of NW_004524764.1, from coordinate 1,696,954 downwards.
GCATCAGGCAATGCTTCATCACATGGCTTTCAAATTTATCTTAAAATGAGTAAGCATGAAAAAATTTTCATGAAATTAAAAAAAATCTTAGAATAATTGTGATCATTAAGGTACTTTCTCACACTGGCTGAAAAACACAGCAATTAAAAGTGAAAGTTTTTGAGTAATTATATCATTTCAGAGAAGCAAGTGCAATAATATTTAAGATTTAAAAACATGTTTTTGAAAGAAATAAAAACAAAAATTTTGTTTTTGGAGAAAGCATTTGTTACATATTTATATTTTCACATTGCTCTGTGCTGTCTAAAAATTTCTCATGTTCAAAGCTGCATCTTGTAATTACTTCAAGTCTTGCTTAATTCTGTACCTATCTTCTTATTTGACTTTGCCATTAAAGATTCAATAAAATTTAAATTTATTTATTAGTATAAGTTGGCAATACATACATTTTGCAAGCATCAAATGGAGTTGGTGCTTGTACATAATACAACTTTATTTTTAAATTCATTTCCCCCTAACTTCTTTCCATCTCTAATTTCCTTTTCCTCTTTACATTCTTGTTAATATTATTAATCTTAGCTCATGTTTATAGAATACAATGCTCACATTTATTGAGGTTTTTTTGATTCTTTACAAGACAATATCAACTTAGTCATAGGAATTCTTTTTTGAAAATTACAAAATGATAAAAATATTAGAAATGATGCAAAATGTTATTAGGCAAAGTAATAGGCATTATACAGTGGTTGTTTTATTGAATAATGTAATCTTCAAACCTAGTTACCAAATATAAACCTGCAAAATTATTTTTAAAAAATGATGAGAAATTAAAAGGAAGAAGAAAAACAGAACAAACAAATGAAAAAAATATTAAGTATTAATTGTTCCTTTCAATAGACTAGCAGAAAGCAGCAGTTCATTTACCCAAATTATCCTGCATATATACATCAATATATGGTTTTTTTCTTCTGTCTTTTGTCCTTTGTTTAAAGGTGATGTGATTTAAACAAATCTATTTAGATTGCTTACATTAAGATTTGAAATAAAAGCACTTCCTTAGAAGAAATAATGATTTAAGAAAATTTTGCATAAAGAATTCATTACAATGCCTGAAGTGCAGTAGTATTTTTGCCTTTCTTTACTTCTCCTTATCACATACCGACTAATTCTTTATACATGTTATAAAGTTTAATGCATTTATACATTGGTCCTTATAATTTGTACCTGTGTCCACAGAATTCCAGCCAAGTGCTAAGACACAAACCTAAAACACCTTAGTTTTTTACATAAACATGAGACTTAAGACATAGCACCTCAGGATTGATTTGAGCATCATTTCATATCAAAAATTATACTTTAGTTGGTGGCAGCAGTTAAGGTTGCCAATAAGTGCAAAACATATGCACTAAACTCATAGTAGCAAAGCAGCATTATTAAAATTAGTAGCTAGGGGAGGGCACCTACTTCATTATTCTTCGCCTTGCTCAGAAATGCACAAGTTTTGCGAACTAGAATCCTGGGAATTTGCAGCTCTATGTATGAATGCACATTCTTGGTATGTTTATTCATTTTTCTCCACTTTTGTCCGTAAACCCACTGCCACATCTGCTGTATGATTATCTTTGTTTTCTTCTTCTGTCTGGAGACTGTAACTTTCTGCAATGAACTGGAAAGGAAGCGAGTCACAAAGGAGTGCAGAAAATGTATTGTTAAGTTTCAGGATTTTAGAAAAGTTTGTTAAGAAAATCCCCGGTGAGGTAAGTGTGGTGGGTTGCATTCCATCTGCTCAGAAAAAAAAATCAGAAGAGAAGGCAGGTTGAGGAACCTTATCTCCATCTCATCAGATGTGATCCACTAGAAAATCACTTAACATGGCTCTTATTCCCATTATTGTGTAAGATTTCATTTCCATTGTGGACATAGAATGAAGAAAATTTCAGTTTTCAGAAAGACCAGTCAAGTGTGTAGCTACTTGTGTACCTCTTCTGAAATACCTTAAACTTCATAAATATTGATATGCTCAAAATTAACACAATATTTTAAAAGAATATGAAAAATGCTACATAATAGGAAATATACAGCATCAGCTTAAATATATAAAGGAAATATGAAATCTCTAGGAGTTCTCTAGTCATGCAGTGTGTAATGAGCTACTTTCCTTGCTTCATTAGAACTTGGAGGGCACTGTACAGGCTAAGTGCATTTAGTATTTCAATTTTACATGAGTAAAATGATCAAATAACTTATCCAGAGTTCCACAGCTAGTCATATATAACTTTACTTTCAAAGAACCAAAATTTTTACTCACTCCTAGATTCACAGTTAGATTTTAAAGAGTTTTTAGTTATTTTTTATTTACGTATTTGACAAGAAGCTACTGTGTCCTGACATTTCTTTCTTGTAAAATTATTGGGTGCCAGACAGCAGCAAAATAACTAATCAAATGGCTAATTCAGTATGTGTTTATTAAGCAGGGATTGTATGTAAGGGAACATATTTTCTTCCCTGTAGGAGATGTTCCTTTTCCAGTGGGATTAATGGATATTTCCTATTGTTGAAATTTATGGATTCTATTAGTAAATAGTAATAATTATACCTTTGCCCAATGTTTAGTACTGAACAGTAAAGGTTTCATGCCATATCAATGTATGTAGATCATGTACAGTAGTATAGATGTTATTCTAAGTGGATGTCTGGACCGATGCAAATTTTGTCAGACTTGTAGCTTCATTAGGAGCAGTACCTTAATGTACACATGAAATTTATTTCCAAAGTGTATATCTATTGTTTCTTAGAAAAACTTCCAACATGTTATGAATTTGGTGTATAAAAATTATTGACCAGTGAAATACAGTTCTGTATCTGGTATTTGAAAAACACTCATAGTTCAGTGGACAGAAGCTCCTGTAGAGGCAAGCTTAGGCAAACGCAGGGACCGCGCTTCAATTCCCTACACCCTATCACGGCCGCCCCTCCCCCAGGGTGAGCTGAGCCAGCCTCAGAGTTCAGGTGTAGTGGTGCATGCCTGTAATCTTCGCGCTGGTGAGGCTGAAAGCAGGACGATCTCAAATTTGAGCTGTGTAGTGAGATCCAGCAGCAAATACATAAATTAAGGAAAATAAATAAATAGAAAACCTCTCATAAGTTATCTTTCAACTTTTACTATATGCCTTTGCTTTTGAAAGTTGATCTCTATAGAGATGACAGTAAGTTAAACTAGCCTTCTTTCTGATGTCTGATATTTTAATTATTTAGAAGAAGATAAAAAATATCTTTTCACTTTCCTAGTAGATTTTGTTGATGTTTTGTAAACTTTCAGAATTTTTTTAATTAAAAATAATTTCATCAAGTTTGCTTTTAGTATTT
>NW_004524764.1:1687250-1692903 GCF_000260255.1 Octodon degus | reverse complement strand
TCAATGAAGTATCATCAGGTGACATAGAAACCTGCATGGAAAGAATTGTCACACAAGCTACTTACAAATGAGCTTTCTCACAGAAAAGACTATGAAATAGACAAAACCTTAAGTAAATATGGAAATGTATATGTGCATGTATGTGTGAATATTTAGAAAATTTATTTTTTTTCTCTAGAAATTGTCTTACTAAACCATACTCATGTAAACAGGTGAAGAGTAGAAAACCTATAGGTCACACATCCTACAAGCATTTAAATGAGACTGCACACACCCTTAAGCTTAGGTTGAAATTCATCTGAATGGATTTTGAAGTTTCCTTTGAACATTCCTGTATGAGATCTGGAGAGCAAGGTTGATTCCTAAATAAATAGCACAGATTTATAAACATTATAAATATGACAAATATTATAAATGTAACAATTTTATTGGTATTATATTTGTAAAAATACATCACAGTATAATTGGAAAGCCATCAAAACATAGAAGCACACACACTTTGCTAATTTTTATAATGAAGGAAAGTCTGTATAAATGTACAATGCTAGGACATACCCCACAAGATGCTCCTTACTTTACTATCAAGTGCAGAGTTTATTAGTCCTCAAATCCACCTTTAATTCAAACACCATTAGAAAATTTGTATCTCTATAAATCCTATTTGTCAGAAATTCACTAGATATATTCACAGAACTTACTGAAACCTGGTATGCTTACAGTTATGCTTTATTACCATGAACTATACTTACTGAGACATAGACATTGCAGCCCAGGTGCCTAGGGAAATATCCAGTTCTTTCTGGGTAAAGTTAAATTCTTATTTAAGAGAAGTTTTAGAGCCAAAAGGTGAAATCCTTTTGATTTTTTGTTGCTGACAAGAAGGTGTTTAATAATATCTGTTGAATAAATGGGTATTTCCTTTGATTCCTTATGCTTTTTGGGTGGCATGGTTTTGCTCCAGGAGTAGTTTTCAATTTATCTGCTCTGTTGTCCCAAATTTACAACTGTATTAATTTTTAGTAAGACAGCAAAAGTGATGAAATAGAGCAACAATACCATGAGTCAGCCACATTATCAGAGAAGTCTGCCAAGGTCCACACCTTAAACTTGAGGTAAGATTCTAAAACAGAGCAATTGTCCCGTCCAGAATCTCCACTGAGCTTGGATCCTCTGGCTTTCCTAAACATATTTCTCATTCTTCATTTTACTTGTCTTAAACGTCATTTTCTACTTCTTCCCACTATATAAGCCTTGTTAGCATAACAGAATCAACTTGTTCATCCAGACCTGACTGAATAAATAAACCTACAAATTCAACAAAAAACTAAATCTAAAGCCATACCTGCTAATGTCTGTTAATAATAAATAAAATAAAAAGACAAAAATTTCAACAATGAGGGTCAGGGAGATAGAACAGCAGCTTAAGTACCTGCCTGGCAAGTGCAATGTCCTCAGTTTGATCTCTCGTACAAAAAGAAAAAGTTTAACAATGACTTGAGAAAAGGCTACAATACCATAAGTGTGGCAATAAAAGCTAATATAATGGTAAAAAAATAGAAACTTATTTTTAAATATTAATGAAAATTCTCAGTTATAATTCCAATTATTTTGCCTTCTAGAAATATTAAAGTACTTACTTTTTTAATGCAGCATTTATATCAAATAAATTATTATTAAGTCAAAAGTAGCAATAGAAGAGCAAAGAAAAAACTATTTAATAAGAAAATAAGTTCAGAAAACACATTATAAAATGCAACTATGTGTCATGTCAATATAAGAAGATAGTACATAGTTAATAAGGTAACCTACAAATGTAACAATGAGCACAAGTATAAAAAATAGAAACATTTTTTACTAATAGAGAAAAGTAGCTAATCAAATTACTTTCTTCAATGTATCACTGCTTGTATATTCATCCAGAAAGAACACTTAGGGATACACTAGAATATAAATTCATAAATGAACTGTAATTAGAAATTAATAATGAAGAGTGAACCAGAGTATATTATATTATTTAAAAATAAAACACACATACTTATGCTCTGGGTCAGGAACTCAGAACAGTATAACGTAAAATACACTAGCACAAGAAAGGATCACATGTGAAACGCATTTTAAAATTTTAAATTCATCATTTTGGAATAGATTAAATAGATGATACATAAAAAGCTAATTGTCTTGTCTTTTAACTAGTGATGTAATGAAAAATGAGACAAATATTCAGAATTTGATGAAAAATAATATTCTTGACAGCTTTTATTGAGTAGAAAGAGAAATTGAATTAACAAATTCAGATTTTTCATTAAAAATTAATGACGCATGTAGTTGTTTTTCTTAATATTTTCCTGCATTATAATCACCTGAGAGTTTTTCAAAACACCATCTGCTAAGGTAAAATCTATAAAAATAAACTGAAAATCTTCACAAGAAGTGCTAAGAATATTTTATAACTTATCGGGCTGTTTGGACATAAAGTCAAGCTTGTAAAAAAAACAGAAAGTTCTAAATTTGGCATTAAAATTAAGACATGAAGAAAACACTAAAGAGTGAGAAGAGAGGAGATGGTGGAGGAAAAAGAAAGAAAATACAGTGCTAAACACAGGAGTATGGGAATGAATATTTAAAATTTTAGACCTTGCCTAAATAAGTGAATATTTATTTATATAAATAATGATCAAAAATTTCAGTCTATGCACATATACACATGTAATAATTTTTTAGTTGTCCTTTGTCATTCTTTCACATAAAAATTAGAAAAAAAACAATAAATAGAAAGATGAAAGTCATGTAAAGAGAGTTTATACAAGAGGGAACAAATAGTTATTTTTCCAGTTTTTTAAGAATAAAATTATATGCTAATAGAAAATCCAGGCAAGGATTACTTAGAAAAGAAAAATAGTTTTTATCTTAATACAAATTTCACATAATTTAAAATATCAACAAACCAAATGACAAGTAAATATAATGTTCTTCAAAACGAAATTAAAAATTGAGTAGTAATTTCACTAATCTTACCATATGAGGATGACTTTCTAGATACACATATGCCCCTTCTTTTAGAAGACTAAAGAAAACCTCCTATTCTGTCATAACTAGATATGTCCACTTGAGCTAACATGTTATTTTCAGGATAAAAGTGAAGAGTTTAACATCTGTTTATTTATTGAATTAACTGCCTGAAGAATGTTAAATAATATCCCCATTTTACCCATAGATCTTTTGTTCAATTAGATATGTATAAATTATGAAAAGGAAAATCATAGACTTTCCCAGGGTACATGCATATACTTTGTATATAAATAATTATATTTTTCAGATAAGCCGTATTTAATAAGACTTTTCTCATGATGCCTATAGTCCATTTTTTATTATGGCCTGATATATGTAAAGAAGGTAATATACCAGAATACATGATGCACTTTATATTTGCTAGAAACATACTATGTATTTTAAGACTGGTTCTATAATGACCTTGAAGAGATCTTGTAAAATGTTACTATTATTAATGTTATGTGTGATTTTGAGAGCTTATACAGGCAGAAATTGATGCTGGTTATACTCAAAGAAGATGTGAGGAAGAGCTGAGGTTGAGATTGACCAGACATTTCAGGATAGAGCAAGGCCAGCCCTGAACATGGGGCTCCAGAGCTGAGCCATGTAACGAATTGTTGGGACTGGAACAAGGTCAGTCCAGCAGGCGTCTGGATGACCTAGGTGTCCTTCTCCGCCAACTACAGCATAGAGAGCTTCGTAAATGTCGATTTCCAGTGCTCTCAAGCGAAACACTGAGATCTTACACTTTTGACACCATTGTGCACTTCTCTCCCTCCTCTTAATTGTGTATAAATAGAGATGGATGATACTTCGTTGTCACAGCGTCTACATCAGAGAAGTCAGTCTGGTCCCAGATTTCCTTTTAGTTTGTGGCTATAGTTTTTTTTTTTTTTCCCCCCTAACTTCCTGTCACCCCTCTCAAGACCTCACTGGCTTTGCAGGTTGTAGTAAAAGAACAGATGTTTTGACATATGTCAAAGGAGTACTTTGAACTTGGAATTGAAATCACTTCCTAGAAAACTTTTTGTGTTAACATGTGGAAAACAATGGATCTTAAAAACTATTGGCTAGGCACTGACAGAAAAATGGGATTAGTTAAGATTTATTTAGAGATCAACCAAACTGAGTAAGGATATTGATAGAATTGGCCACAATCCTCTGATTTTCAAAAGGTTGCCAAAAAAACTCTTCCATCTTGCCAAAACATTGCTTAAATCATCTGAATTTTACATGCAATATAGTGTTTTTCCACACAATTTTTCTTTGTTAAATCATGTAGAATGTTTTACTGCCCTACAACATCATAAACATTTATAAGAGGAATATAAATCTGCAGTCCTCAAGTTATGGAAAGAAGTACACAAATTTGAATAATTTTACTCTGTTTTTTTCATTATCATAAATGTGATAGATTCAAAATGCAACAATATCCAGGTTTTAATGGCCCCAAACCAAATCATATCCTTTTTCTCTTGCTGATGATAATTGCATATGAAAACACCTCTCTATTTTTGTAGTACACATTTATGTAATTTAAAGGTTTAAAATAAGAAGTGCATATTTGTCAGCTATTATTCTAAACAAGCACAATTTATATAGAACGTTTATGTATTTAAACAAGGTATAAAACATAGTTTTTTATTCTCTTTTCTGAACATGTCATAGATAAGTGGCAAAAATAGCCACCTGCAATTATTTTTCCCTCTGTTTAAACCATTGGTAGTTCTTTTTTACCACTATTTTTTTCATATATGCGGGGTTTCTGTTAAGTAATGACTATGATATTAAAAGCCCCAGAAAATCAGAATATTTCTCAATATTGTAGTCAAGTATACATTCAGTTTAACTAGTAGAAAATTAAGCAATGACTGATACATAACAGATATACCATATATTAATAATGGTAGCCCAACAAGAATCATGAAAATTTAAATTATTAACACCTCACTATATTTCCAGAATAGATTAATTCTGGAAATAATTAAGGGATGCACTGGTGATTTAATTATATTGATTTTTACAGGTCATTGAGAATTTCAAACATATTTGCAATTAAACAACAACTAAAAGTATATAACATTGCTTTAACTCAATCTAGGGTAAAGAGATTAATGTAAGAAAGAAAACAGAGTCATTCATGTATTGTATATCTTAATCAGGAATTTTCCCCCACTGAATCTTTCTTCACACAAGGATTCTTAACTTTTTAAAGAACAAACATTAAAGTGTTCTTTGGCTGGAACGCTCAATGGTATGGCACCTGCCGGGCAAGTGCAAGTTCTAGAGTTTGATTCCCAGTATCCAAAAATAAATAAATAAAGTGTTCTTTGATGCAGAACTTGATAAAAATTTATGTTAAATTTACATGATGTCTAACATTCTGCAAACATACTATTATTTAAACAGGGGATCTAAGAAATATGCTTGATATGCTTGCATTTAGTAAATGAATTCTTCCCTTACAAAATACTTCTTAGTTCATACCTACTTGTTCTGGTTTGTGTCTAGTTGTTCCCTGAAAGCCTCATGCAGTCATGGGGTGGCCTCTAGAGTTTGTGCTTGATCCCTGATCCAATGCTGGGATTATGGGTGTGAGAGC
>NW_004524764.1:1684770-1685961 GCF_000260255.1 Octodon degus | reverse complement strand
ACTTGGGAGGCCGAGGCAGGAGGATTGCCCAAAGTTTGAGGCCAGCATGGTCTGTATAGTGAGTTTAGGGGCAGCCTGAACTACAAGCAAGACCCTGCCTCAAAGAAAAAAAAAAAAAAAGACAAGTTGATACTCTGCTCATTGGAAATTATTAGATGCAAAAGTAGTAGCTTCCCAAAGCTGTAGACATAGAGATCTCCTCTGACTAAAGCCAGTTTGCTGTGCCCAGTCCAATACGTTCAGAATGTGATCCGTCTGAAACCATTTTTCCTATCTCAGTGAAGACAACTTTCAGTAGTTCATACTTAAGGATCTGAGTGCTTGTGATTTCGAAGTCATATGTGAATGACTTCCATGTACAGGTGAACACATACTGGATGTATATTTTACCATGTGTTAGGAGATAAAATTATTTTGCTGAAAAAAAAAGCACCTTTCCCTTAAGAGCTATACTATGTACTTAATTTTCTTCACAATATCTTTCAAACAAGAACAGTGCGAATATAACCATAGATGCATTTAATTTAATGCTAATTAAAATATCTTTTGGAGAAGTTTGTTCAAAATCCTTGTGCATTAGCTTTATTTCTTTTTTAAAGGCAAACATTTCTTGTTTATTATTATTATTATCATTATCATTATTATTATTATTTGTATTTTGAAGAAGAGTCTACAGAGTGTTCAGAGCCTCACTACTAGATTGGACTCATAGTGATCAGTCTATTTACAGCCTCCCAAGAGCTAGGATTACAGGTGTGTACCACCACACCCAGTTCAAATTACCATATCAACATATCCAGTGAGCTGGGCCAGCACGGCAGGCCTGGGGATCAAAACTCTGGTCCCTGTACCTGCTCTCAGGCACTTTAATCTGCTGAGCTAGTTGGCTGGCCCTTGTGCATTAGATATAAGGAATTTTTAATTTCCTCATAGTTATGCCTACCTATGTTTCTGTCTACACAGACTGCCATGGTTGAGTGACTAAGTTATTTTATTCTAATTTTGAGTAAATTTAAAATTGTTAATTTGAGGTGCATTGATGACAAAATTCAAAATTAGTTTGTAATGAAACCAAGTGTGGCGGCACACACCTGTAAGGCCAGCATTGGGGAAGTTGATAACAGAAAGGATCACTATACGTTTGAGCTGCAGAGTAAGACATTGTACCACAAATCGAAAACTGTTCAACAA
>NW_004524764.1:1682031-1682845 GCF_000260255.1 Octodon degus | reverse complement strand
ATTTATTTGAGAGACAGTATTGCAGTCATTGGTATGTCATGACAAGCAGCACATATTTAGAAGACCAGAATGATAGACACTCCAAGCATGACCCTACTATTACACATTGCTTTCTTCAGTGCAATTGCTTAGTTCACAGGTATCAGCATATATAGTTAGTCATGGTGAGAATCCCACCAATTAAATGCTAGTTTAAAAACATGCTGAAGATTCTCAGGATCATTGCCTTTCTCATATACTGAATATAAATGTATGTCTTTGCCTCTGTCATGTTTCCTAGCTTTCCTCCTTGCCCTCTCTTCATTGTTTAATCCTCAATTTCTCACTTTCTTTTAATTGTGTTATACCTTTCTATTATTATTTTTTCTTTTGAGTACTTATACTAGCGAGACTATATGATATTTACAATGTGGATCTGGATTATTTCACTTATGAGTATATCTTCAAGTGGCACCCACTTAAATATAAAGACTTTGAGTTTATCATTATTTATATCTGAGTGATACTCCATTTATAAGAAATATGACATATTTTTCATCCATTCCTCTGCTGACAGGCATCTTGGTTGTTTGCAAGATTTGGCTATCACTAATTGTGCTGCTATAAACATAGGTACATGTATATCACTATGATATGACGTTTTCATTTCCTCCAGGAAAATTCCAAGTAAGGGTATAGCTTGAATGGGATATCCAGTCCTAGTTTTTTATTGAGTCTCCACACTGATTTACATAATGGTTGCACCAGTCTATACTTCCACACGCAGTGGAGAAGGATTTCTTTTTCCCCACAGCCTTTCCAACATTTGTTGCTG
>NW_004524764.1:1675462-1676628 GCF_000260255.1 Octodon degus | reverse complement strand
TGCAGAGGAGCACGAATGCTCTCCCACACACTTGCAGTCCCTGGGCTTGTTCTGAGTGTGGAGAGGTCCTGAAGGCCCAGAGGAAGTTCTCTCTCACACAGGAGGCTTAGGCTGATTCTGGAGGGGTGGAGCTGTCCTGAGAGTGTTGCGGAAGGTCTCACTCACACGGGAGGCCAGGGCTTGTTCTGGGGAGGTCCATCGGGTGCAGGTGAGTGTGAATATTCTCCTACACACTCACAGCACCTGGGCTTGTGCTGGTTCCAATGGGTGGAGGGGTCCTGAGAGCATGGCAGAAGGTCTTACTCACACTGTGGGCCTGGGCTTGGTCAGGAGAGGTCCAGCTAGTTCAGGAGAGTGAGGCTACTTTTCCACACCCTTACTGTGCCTGAGTTTGGGCTGGCTTAGGAGGCAAGCACTGTGTTTGTGGTACTATTGTTGACTTAATTGTAGTGCATCTCTCGAGGGTTCATATATAGACATTTATCTCCACTGTGAAGTAGTAAGATAATTAAAAAAATAATTTGACTCAGATGAGGTCTTGGGAGAAATTAAACTTAGATACAGTCATTATGGATATGACAAAAAGGAATAATAATAATTTTCTAAGAAGAGAGACTGAAAGAGAAACATAAGCCTACTCTGTCAACTGCCCTATGTGTCCCTGAAACACTTGGGAACCTGGGTAGCAAGAGGGTTAGTACAAGAAGCATTCCCTTGACCTTGAACTAGAGACATGAGTCAAAATATATCTCTTATTATGAAAAACTTAATATATGGGGTATAGTGTATTTCTTTTACATGGCATTGTGAGATTCCTAGGATCATTGTTCCATTTTTATTAATTACTGAGTACATCAGTATAAGAGTCATTAGCCAATATAAATATCCTCATCAATATTTCACACGATATATTAACTCCCATCAATAAACAGTGTCTAGGCTATGGCATTTCTTTAGATATTATGAAATATGGATCTTCTCCTCCAATAATTATTCTGTATTTAGTAATTGAGAGTATTATAGGACATTTTGTTTCATTTTTATTTCATTATTACAGTATTTATTGCAGAGAAACAAGGTAAGATAAATATGTGGTGCTTATTCATCTGTTTCACGTTATTAAGCTGATTTCTTTTTCTTTTTCTTTTCTTTTCTTTTTTTTTTTT
>NW_004524764.1:1670097-1674272 GCF_000260255.1 Octodon degus | reverse complement strand
TGGCCTCCTGATATGGCTGTGCACGGGACACGGCAGTGAGCTCCAGATCTTGGACTGAAATCCTCAGACATGTGGACACAATCTGGATGATTCTTCAGCTAACTCTGCGGTTGACTATAATAAGCCAATTCTGTGATTTCTTATAATTTTGAACATTCTTGTGCTGCATATTTTTCTCTAGTAAAATATTGACTGATACATTTACATACTTGGCTTCTGCTGAAATAGTACTGACCAATACGCTCATATTTTTGTGATCATTACCTTATGCATGGAGGGACATAGCTACTGTCATTTAAATGAATGTTAATTTTTTTTTTTAATTTCACATGAAACACTCCAGGGAAAATTACAAAGATCCAGCCAAAATCACTAAGTTACTTTGACTCATGTTTTTGGTGACTTAGAATAAAGTTTGCTCATAATACCAATTATTTCACTTAGACATGGTAATAAACCATCATTTTTTAAGCATAGCATTTATGACATTTAATTGAGCATTATCTGGGATGTTTCTAACTATACCTCTAACAAGTCTTCTCTGTATGGGTATGTGAAATTTTTCTAAATTTAATCTTGCTTTTTTGTTGTTCTAGCAGCCCTGTTAGAGTAATTTCCTCCAGTATGCATTTTACTTACAAAAAATTGAAAATTTTTAAAAATTTCCATCCTCTGGTTGTACTTAGATGGCTTTCATGAAAGCATAAACCATTAGCCTTCATTTATTAGAAGTATGATTCTATGTGATGAGTGGTGCTTATAGAATCTAGTAATAATTGTGCTACCTAAATGTACTTCCATAAATTAATCATCTTCTCAAAGGAAAAAAATAACAAAACATGGTAATAATCATGACTAGCTTTATTTTTAATTACCCAATTGGATCCCACTTCACCTTAAGATATAAAATAAATATTGCAATAATCTGCACAGATAAGTGTTGTGTTGTTTTGTTTTGCTTAGAGGAGGCTTAATATAGAGTGGGTGACTGATTCGTGTGCAGTGCTAGGATTCAGGGTGCTGAGAAACACTGAAAAAGATAGAATGAATGACAAAAAGAAGTAAAGCAAATTAATACTTACAAACTCTTATTTTAAGGCAGATAATGAAACAATAGAGAAAAGCTTATTGTTTAATATTAGATTAGTTCAGGTTATAATTAAAACAAAGATAATTTAATGTCATCAGAGTTAAAACTGGTATGCTTAGAAAATTTGGCTGTTATCTTTCCAATACCAATTTTTCAGCAAGTCAGACAAAAGCTTTGTTTCAGTTTGGTGAAGTGGAACGTTAGCATGAGTGAGTCCATTTTGATTTTTAGCCTGCTTTTCAGGGTTTTAATGCAAGGATTTACTCTAAAAGAGTGGCTTCCTGTGAATTTTATTTAATAGAGTTTATTTTAACATCTTATTAAAGGGAAAATATTCTGTGGGAGAACAGTACTAAATTTTAATAAGAAGAGATCCATATTCTCATATATTTGGCATAAAGAGGAGATAATTTGGAATTGATAGATTTATTCTGGTTGTAACACCACAAATAGTTGATTGCAAAAATCTTAGAATGGCTCAAGAAAGGCATTTGGTGACTTAAAGTCAGAGTTACTCCATAGAAAGGACCTACAAGCTCACATAAATTGGTTAGGAGAGGGCCAGAAAGATAGCTCGGTAGAATAAACACTTGTTTGCCAAGTGCAGAGTCCTGAGCTCAAGTCCCGGTACCGCAAAGAAAAAAAATTGGCTAGGAGAGAGGCTAAGCTGGAAAACAAATAGAGGAGGAACACACTGAACATCAGGTATTGTCTCAGACCAATTGTAGCAATTGCAACAGAGATCTGTTTATGTATGGAATAACAAGTTTGAACTCAATTTAACTATTTTATAAATTCTACTATCCTTTACCTTGCAAATCAGTTGTCAGACTGATTTAACTAACCAGAATGTAGGTACATTTCTACAAGGCCAAACACTGCAGAGTACTGTACAGTGGTTGAAACAACAGTTCCCTGGATGTTGGCTCTTCATACACAGACCATCCTGACTTGATTTATTATGGCCAATACATGTATTTCTTCATCTATGGATATTATTTGACTTCTGAAAGCCCCTTTATCACCTGTGATAACTGTCCAAAGTTTCAAAAAATAAATTTATCAAGTACAGATTTCAAACCAATCAGTGCTTGTTATGGTTTGTGTTTTTAGATATCCCCCCAAGGTATTATGAAGTTATAGGTGGGGATTTTTCATAGGTGACTTAACCTGAAGTTGATTCATGTGACAATGCTAGGATTAGTGGTATTAGGATTAAGAGTGGGTGATTGCTAAATTAGTCCACTGATTGGTTTGGCACTGCCCTAATCCTGGGAGTCTGGCTACATTCTTTTATGAGCAGAACATATTTATTGGGGGGAAAGAAAGCTACTGTCTGAGAGAGGGATGGGGGGGTCCAAGTGGGTGATCCCCAGAAATCTGTCACTTGCAGGAAATTTGTAGAAGAAAACCATGTGAAGAGATGGGTCTAAGGAGGTGGACAACATGGGAACTCGCTTAGGTGGGCATGAGGTGGGACAAAACTATGGTCAGCCAATGAGGTTAAGAGAGCCTACATACAACTTAAGAAACGGAAAAAGGCCATGTCTTCCTCTTGACTGGCTTTTCTACCTTTTAGCTGCTATTGATGTTTTTCTTCTGCAATGCTCCTCTTCCATGCCACCCTGCCTTGGAGCCAGCCGACTACTGACTGACACCTCTACAAACAGTGCAACAATCTGAACTTTAGGTGTCAGATATTTTGTCTCAGCAATGATAAAAGTAATGTGTTGTCTGAAGTTGATATGAAAGCAGATTAAGTTTGTTACCCTTTGCTTGAGGAAATTCTGAGGCAAGATCCTACCATTGACGTAGACACCCATCATGCACCCAATGCACACATACACACTCTTTCATGGACGTCTCCATGGAAAGTCCAACAGATTTTCATGGGTTGGGAGCAGGTTAAACATATAGAAAATTAATCTATGTGCCTGATAGCAATTATCTTTGGAAAAGTACAGATTGTGCATTCACATATAGTTTTTCTTCCCTTCTCTCTCTGTCTCTGTTTATGTCTCTATGTCTATCTTTCTCTCTATGTCTCTCTCCCTCTCTCTTTCTCTTTTCTCAAGAAGTAAATGTCGTGATCAAGAAGTCAAACGGTGAAATTTGATCTCATCTGAGAGAAGCAAATTCTGTCCAGCTATAGACCCTAGTCATTCTTTCTTTTTCACTTATGTGCTTATTCCACTGAGCCATCTCCCCAGTTATGGGGAGAAATTAGAAGGGAATGTAAGATGTAAATGTGAGAGACATACAGAGATCCAAAAATTTTCTCATAGATCTAACAGACCATAAATATTCCTTCAATGAGCCTTCTCTCTCTCTCTCTCTCTCTCTCTCTCTCTCTCTCTCTCTCTCTCTCTCTCTCTCTGTGGTCTAGAGTCACTGATTAAAACAGTCATACTTGAGACTATTTTTTTAAAATGTTTGCACTGAATACATTCAGAATTTTTCCTCTCATTTTTGAAATGAGACCTATACGGTAGTTTTCTAGATTTACGTTGTACTAGATAACAGGTAAATTAGAGAACATTTCAGATACAAAAAAGATACCTATATTACAGGAAAATACTATTCCCATTTACAAGATAAGAGGATGATTCTAGATTTTCTGTTCAGAAGCAATCTTGGAAGTAAGCATTCATGTGTACTAAGGAATGGATTTCCTAGGAATTCTGCATATAAAGAAGGAATTATAAGATCCAAACAAGAGAACTGCACTTTCAGTGTTGAACAGAAACACATAAGAAGGTCTAGTAAGGCCACAAAGGAAAGTATCAAAACCAAAGTAAAATGCCATCAATAAGAAAATTTGAATCTGTTGCTACTGATACAGGTCCTCCAAATGATATGCAGGAGATAAATTTAACTTCTGATATGTTAGACATTGATACACTGAGTTTACAGAGCCAAAAGTGAATAGAGGAAAACAGGTGTGACACGATCTGCAGCAGAGATGGATGGGTCAGTACCAGAACACCCTTCTCCATCCCCTTTACTCAGCTCCTCTTTTTACTTGGACTATGACTTTCAATGTGCTTATTATGACAGGATGTACAGTTACTCAGCATGTAGTCCT
>NW_004524764.1:1668807-1669997 GCF_000260255.1 Octodon degus | reverse complement strand
TCCTCCTCCTCCTCCTCTTCCTCTTCCTCTACCTCCTATTGCTCGGGCTATAGTACACTTGAAAAGCCAGCATGTATCAGGAAACAACTCCCAAAGAGACAAAAGTGGCTTTGATTCTAAGAGTGGCCAGCGAGGATCTTCGTCCAAGTCTGGAAAGCTGAAAGGTGATAACTTTCAGGCCATCAAGAAGGAGCTGAGCTAGATAAAACAAAAAGTGGTTTCTTTATTGGAAAGCCTGTAGAAAATTGAAAAGGAACAGAGTAAACATGCAGTGGAGATGAAGAATGGTAAGACCGAAGAGGAACAGATCAGCACCTCCCAGAAGAAAGATGAAACTAATGTGAAGATGGAGTCTGAGGGTGCTGCGGATGACTCTGCTGAGGAGAGAGAACTACTGGATGATGATGAAAATGAAGATCAGGTGGAGGACCACCTGGAGTTGATCAAGGATGATGAAAAAGTGGCTGAGGAAGGAGAGGATAACAGAGACAGTGCCAATGGTGAGGATTACTATTAAGCACTAGTTGGGTTTAGAAGTCTCGTCTCATTATTTCTTTATCTAGACACTTGCCTAAAATCAAAATTTCAGCAGATCCTCTCCCATGGTATCTTCAGCACATGCTCACTGTTCTCCCTGTGTCCTACCATGTTCATAATTACCCTGCGTCTGGTACCATTTTCATTTCCGTTGATCCTCCTAGTTAGTTTTGATAAATCTTCTGTAATTTTTGCTTTTTAAATTTGATAGCTCTTTATGACTTAGCAATAAAAAAGTTTCTATGGTTTTTATCAGCTATTTCCACAATAATCTCTCCTTATGCAGGCATTATAGTTATTTCCATTTATATATGATTTCAGTAGTTACTTCCCTAACTGCAAAGGCAATTACCATTTAGTGTAGCATCCAAAAGCAGCTTTGTTTGACTTAAGAGTTACCTGTCTCACCCCACACCAAATACTCTGTGGGGCTGTTAGACACAAATGTAACAATGCATTTTTGTGAATGAGATCATGTCAAATGCATCCTCTAGAAAAATTAGTGTAATAGACTTTGTTTTCTAAAGTTGATACTGTGGTTTATTTTTTGTGAATTCCTGATGTTTGGGATCTTTTTTCTCAAAATAAATAAGTCCTCATTAAACCAGGAAAAAAAAAGATGTATCTCTGGACACAGCTGTAATGTGTTTTCA
>NW_004524764.1:1652709-1667987 GCF_000260255.1 Octodon degus | reverse complement strand
ATTTATTTATTTACTTATTTTTTTATGAATTTAGGACAGGGTCTACAAGGTTACAGGATCTCACTACGTAGATTGGACTCATAGTGATTCTCCTGTTTTTAGACTCCCAGAGCGCTGGGATTACAGGCACGTGCCACCACGCCCAGTCTCAATCACCATCTCAGTGCACCCCTTGGGTGGGGCCAGCATGGCACACCAGGGATCGAATTCCAGCCACTGTGCTCTGCCTAAGCATGCACTTCAGTCCACAGAGCTTTGCTGGTCCGCATCCTTATTTTTAACTTTGCGTGCACATTATTTCAACTCATCCATTTTACATTATTTTAATTACCAGTCTGACTTCAGTGGAAGAATTATTAGGAATTGTATGAGACAATTGAAATGTGTTGACACACAATAAAAATGAAGTGTTAGTAGGCTAAGGAACATTGATCAGTGCCAAGATATGACAGGATGTGACAGTTTTGTTTTAAAGGACAGTAATTACTTATTTTTCTGTTGTTTTA
This sequence comes from Octodon degus, assembly GCF_000260255.1. Classification (NCBI taxonomy): domain Eukaryota; kingdom Metazoa; phylum Chordata; class Mammalia; order Rodentia; family Octodontidae; genus Octodon; species Octodon degus. The sequence continues at coordinate 1,667,481 of NW_004524764.1, read as the reverse complement.
ATTTTTGTGTTATTTATCTATTTTGTATATTATTATCCATTAGAATAAATAGCTAGTGAAGATTTTTTTCCCATTGTGTAATAAATTCTTTCTTTACTGTGTTGATCATTTCATTTGTCTTGCAAAAGCTTTTAATTCCATGAAGTGCAATTTTTCAGATATCTTTGTTTCCTGTTCTTTTAGTAGCCTTTTCACAAAAATATGGCCTGTGATAATATCTTGATGTGTGTCCATATGTTTTCTTGTCATAGTTTCATAATATCATATATTACATTAAGGGTTTTAGATCAAATTGAGCTGATATTTGTCTAGCTGAAAGTTCAAGGTCAACTTTGAATCATCTGCTTAGATATCCAATTTCTCTGGCAGTATTTGTTGAAGAGACTGTACTTTGTCAATTATATTATTTGATACTTTGCTAAAATTCAATTGGTTATAGATTAGTGGGTTTATTTCCAGGTTTGATATACTGTTCAATTTTCTATGTGATTGTTCAATGTCAGTATCATGCTGTTTTTGCTGCAGTGTCTCTGCAGTATGTTTTAAAATCAAATTTTGTGATATGTGTAGCTATGCTCTTCTTACTCAGGGTACTCTGGCATCTAAGATTTTTGTGTGTCCAAATAATTTTGATATGTTAACTTTTAGAGACTATTTACCTTCATGCCTATCATACTTTTTCATCTTTGCATAAACAAATATTTTCAAATCTTTTTTTTTTTTTTTTAGGTCATGAGCAGAATATATTTGTTGAGGGAAAGAAAGCTCCTTTCTGAGAGAGGGACAGGAGGGAGCCCGAGTGGGTTGTCCCTTCAAATCTCTTGATCATATAAATCATTCATACTTTCTCCTCTGGCTTATACAAATGCCTCTAATTATACCTGATTTATCTGGGCGATCCAATGTTATTTCTTTTTTAAAGGCAGGTGGTTAGTGACAATCACATCTGCAAATTCTCTTTTACCGTATAATTTGTCATATCTACAGGCATAACAGCAAGAAGCAAATAGTGCGAGGTGAAAAATCTGCCTGTCAGAAAAGCACATTAGCATTCAAATGAAGTCTGGATTCCAAAACTAAGTTTCTACATGTCAAAAGATTATGTAACTCACAGGCTATTGTTTTGCTTTCATTTGCTTAATTTATTTCTTACAAAATGTGCAAGTTAAAGTTCTATTACTGTGAAATAAATATTGCTTTACTGTGTCTGTTTATTGGGAGGCACGTGTGAGCAGCAAGAATTTCACTTAGTCTGGCAAACTTTAAAAACATTAATGTTATAGTTAAATTGAAAATCCCTATCTTTATAAAACAACAGTGCTTAAAGCAATTCATTTGTTCTAATAATTTGACTACAAATATAAAATATTGCTTCAATGTTGTATAACTTTTATCTTATATTAAAATTTAAAATATTAATATTCACCATTTGACATGCCAGGGCATGTGTTTAGATTATTACATAAATAATTTCACTTAGTTTTCCTGCTGTACATATATATATATATATTTATATATATATATTTATATATATTTATATATATTTATAAATATATATTTATATTTATAATTATATATCATATATAATATATGATATACCATATATAACTATACATATATTACTATATATGACATATATAACTAATTAGGAAAATAATATTGCATTTGAGCACTTGTAAACAATCTTTAAGTTTAATTAGCCTATTCTCAATTACTAGTACACTGATTACACCAATTTACTTTTTTGCAGCAGCCAATATGTACAATTAAAAATCTTATTAGGATCCATTCAGTAAGGTTTCCATTTATCTTTATTGTAGCTTTATTATGTGAATTATAATTTGTTTATTTTTTTGTTAATACAAGGAAATGATTTTTAAATGTCTTAATGCATTTACATAATATTTCATTGAGGTGTAACTCAGACTTAGCTTGCACATTATGAACTTTTTTGATTCCATTGTAGGACTCATTTTGCATAAGCAATTACCATTGTAATCTTGCTTGACAACAGTTTTTTCACTATTCTTTAAAATGCACTATTCAGTCACTTCTCATTCTCTATTCCTCTCCTTACTCATAGAGCAAACAGCGTTTTGTGATTTTTTTTCACATTGAATGTTAGTTTCTAATATTACTTTGCTTCATCTTCTTTGTAGTATGCATCAGTACTTCTTTTAAAAATAGGCAAAAATGATGTAATTGCAAGAACATGTCACCTGCTACTTGTCTACTTAGCAAGTGATGGATATTTCGATGTTTTGAGTCATGCCTTTATGAAAAATGACATGGGAATGTATTCCTAGGTTGTGCAGGCACAGAATTTCATTTCTCTTGGGAATATAAGTTTGATAGAATTGCTGGGTCATTTGATGACTGTATGATAAGATTTTGAGGAACTGTCAAAGGATTAGCTAGTGTAACTGCATTTCATATATGTATCAGTAATATAAAAGGTCATAGTTAGTTTTGATAGTGTGCTGTAGAATATTATTTTTGTTTTGATTTGTGAGTCCTTATGTATGGATGACAATGAGTGCATTTTTATGTTAAGTAGCATTTTTTGTTAGTCAGTTTGTCATTACTTTAACAAAGTCCCTGAGAACTCATCTTTCAAAGGGGAAAAGTTATTATTTCAACTTGTGGAGGATTCGATCCATAAGTAGTTGGGCTCATTGCTTTTGTATCTGTTGTAAGTCAGTGTAACAGAGGAAACTGCTGACCTCCTGCCAACCAGAAAAGGGCAGGGCAGTCTCCCATATCTCCTTGAAGGGAGCAGACTCAAAGTGAGCTAAATGTCTCACACAAGCCTTCCTGTCTTAAGTGATCTGCCCTCACCAAATAATGCCACAACCTGGTGGGTACCAGGAAGTCAATTTATGGACATTTGTACCGTAAAACTGCTCATATATTTTCTTAAAAAAATTGTTAAGAATTTTTGCCATTTTTTTCACTGTTTAAATAAATTTAGTGGTACCATTTAGATATATACAGTGATCACATTTACCCCAGGGAATCTGTACCTGTGCATATTATTTCTTGATTATACTTTTTGCCCCATTTCCTCTGTTCCCCTCAGCCTCTCTTTCCCTTCCTTATTTACAAAACCTTTGTTTCCATTTTTTTCCTATTATTGTCTTTTTTTCCTCATTCCTTCCTGTTCCACTCCCTCCTTCCTAGCTCTGCTTTCCATATGAATATTTTCTTCTTATTTCTCAATATCTATAATATATTTTGGTCCTTAGCTGCCTTTTCAGTTTCTCGTGTCAGAGAAACCATTTGATATTTGAAAATGTGTCTGATTGACTTCCTTTAAGAGTATGATCTCAGGGCACATACATTTTCTTTTTAAATTTGTACATATTTGGTACAGCATCTCACTGCACGGCTCAGACTCAGTGATTCTCCTGTCTCAGTTTCCACAGTGCTGGGATTACAGGTGTTCAACACTACACCTGGGGCTCTGGGGCCAGCACTTCCTGTACTATCAGGAATCAAAACTGGGTCCGTGTGCTTGCCAGGCAGGGACTTAAATGGCCGAGCTATCTCTCCAGCCCCAGGCTGTATCCATTTAGTTAGAAATGTTTCCATGTTAATTTTCCTAATGGCATAGAGGTACATCATTGCATCAAAAAAGTACAATTTTATCCATTCATTGGTTGATAGTTATTTGGGTTGTTTCCAAGATTTAGCTATCACAAAGTGTGCCACTATAGACATGGGTATGCACATATCACTGTGGTGTGATTCTTTGAATTTTTCAGGAAGATACTAAAAAGGAGAATAGTGGACTTAATGGAACATCTAGCCCTAGGGATTTTTTTAGGAATTTTCACACTGACTTCCACAATGGTTGCAGGAGTCTACACTTCCACCAATAGGAGAGAAGTGTCGTTTTCCTCCAAATACTCACCAAGATTTGTTATTCCTTAACTTCTTGATAACAACTATTCTTTAGGAGTGAGATATAATCTTAGTGTTATTTTAATTTGCATCTCTTGAATGACCAGTGATGTTAAACATTATTTTTGTTGTTGTAGTTTCTACTTCTTTGTTTGAGAATTAAGGTTTTATATCAGATGCTTATTTTTGAATTTGGCTCTTTAAACTTGGGATTCAGATTTTTTCGTAAGTCTTTCTTTCTTTCTTTCTTTCTTTCTTTCTTTCTTTCTTTCTTTCTTTCTTTCTTTCTTTTTTCTTTCTTTCTTTCTTTCTTTTTGAAGAACTGGGGATTGAACTCAGGCCCTTGCGCTAGCCAGGCAAGCGCTGAAATCTTTTAATTATATGTTTTTTATTTAGCATTTTTGCTATGACTATATCTATAAAAAACATGGCCTAACAAAATTGGAAAATTATATTCATATTTTTCTAAGAAATTTACACTATTAGCTATTACACCATTTCATTATATTACATTTATTTGTATGTTTCATTATTAATTAATATTTTATGTGTAATATTTACTTGTAGCAGAACCATTTATTGATGAGCAGATCTTTTCCTATTAAATTTTGACATTTTTACCAAAAACATTGATTCCCATACAGCCATACACTTTTACTTTCAGAGTTGTACTGTGTTTCTTTAATCTGTATGGTATTCGTACATACAGTACACATACATGTTCCTTCTGGGTGCACATTAGTTTCCTAATATGATCAACTCTACTATATTTCTGAATAGTTAAAATTTTGCCATTTTCTTCTGTCCATAGCGTGATTGTCAAAATGGTTACATTTCTAATTTTCTCTGTAAAACTTGTTTATTGATTTTTAATTGATATCGGATAATTCATTTTCTTATGTATGATGTGCATTTTTGAAGTGTGCGTAGACTGTGACAGGAATAAATTGAACTGAATTATACTTTAACTCACGTGCTTGTCATTTTCTTTGTGCATATACATGTTTATGGAGAGAAAAATCAACTGTAAACTGTTGGAGGCCATTAACCGGTATCCATTCTATTCCTCTGCTGAGTCAAGTTTATGGCCCTTCTCACCTTGCCCATTCCCTGTGAATCCCGTGCTATGCCCTAGGGGTTGCACCCTCCCCGTTGCCTAGATACCTGCTGACCCCAAGAGCCGAGACTTCCTCATTCCATCACCCCCTATATATACCCAGAACCTCCCCTAAATAAACAAGGCTTGATCAGAATCTTTGTCTTGCCTTCGTTTCTCGCGTCTCCTGTCCTTTGTCCCCTCTTCAATTCCCCGCTCCTCCCCCAGGTGACCTTCGTTGACTGACACGCTGGTTCGGGACAGTAAACTATTAGTAGCTTGCAAAAATATAATATATTTTTATGAACTGCAGTTATGTTGTTGCACAATAGACTTTTGTTTTGCTCCAACGTGCTTAAAATTGAATATCCCTTCAGCAACAGTGATCCAAATTAACCAAGCTTTGCTCCAGTAGCCACCACTCTACTCACTGTGAACACGGCATTTCTGAACTTCACTTATTTCAAATTTCCTATCTAAGTGAGGCTGCATATTATGTCTCTTTTCATGTTTTCTGCTTCTTTTATTTAGTATAATGTCTTTGTGGTTTCTCTTCGTTTTGGAAACGACAGAATTCCTTCACTTTTTGGGTAGTCTATTAGGTTTTTTTGTTGTTGTTTTTTTGCGGAACTGGGGAGTGTACTCAGGCCCTTGCACTTGTCAGGGAAGCACTTACTGAGCCATTTCCCAGGCCCCTTCCTTCACTTTTTGAAGCTAAAAAGCATTCTATTGCATAGTTTGTAACATGGGTGATTACCCATGCTTTGTATGTGTGTGTGTGTGTGTGTGTGTGTGTGTGCACATATATTTGTATTTGTGCTTTGTCCCATTCATCTTTTCATCAATCTGTGCCTCAGTACAAAAGTTTTATGACTAAACTGTCATAATAAGCTTTTTATCTGCTAATGTGAATGTTTTGCTTTGCTTCTCTTTATTAACATTTCTCTGGTTTATATTCATTTCCTACCTAACTCCACGTAAAATCATCCCTTGGAACTTTTATTGGTGCTGCTTTGATTTTAGAGGTTGACTATGACAGAATTGAACTGTTGGAGTTGGTGAGTCTACAAGTACTTGCATTGTGTGTTCTTTGACGTCTTTAAAGGTATTTTCTTCTAATTATTTATTCTAGTAGCATTTTTATTTTGGTAAAATACTCTTAACATCACCTTTTATATTAGCCATTTTTCTGTGCACAGTTTAACAGGCATTAATTACACTCACACTGGTGTACACCTGTCAGCACGCGTCATCATCAGGCACATGTTCATTGTGCAAAACCGAAACTCGGTGTGTTCATTAACAAATCCTTCTTAATTCCTCAGCTCCCAGACATGAGAGCCACCATTATTTTTGTGCCTTTTGTCTTTACCAATGTACAAATCCTAAGCTAAGAGGAGTCATACAAGCTTTTCCTTTATATCTTGAATATCTTATTTAGCATAATGTCAATTTTTACCTATGTTATGTCAAAAATTTATTTCTCTTTAAGACTGAATTATACATTGTGTTAGTTAAGAATTAGTTACATAAACACATACTATGTATATATGTATATAAATATAGGCATGTACACATATATTTATATATACAAACATGTATATGTAATTATGAATACTTAGGTGTATATTTACATATATATGTACATATATACATATGGATACATTTTCATGATCTGTGAAATGGAACTTGAATTATTTTCACTACAGTGAACAATTTTTCTACAAATATGGCATGCCAATATCCATAGAAAACCCAGGTTATTGTTTCTTATTTTGAGGGATATATTAGCAATAGAATTGTTGAATCATATATTAATGCTACATTTAATATTTAAAGATTTTGTATACCATATTAAATAGCAGTTGCACTATTTTATAATTCCGCCAGTAATACACAATTTTCCAAGTTACCCACATTCTCTGCCTGCACATCCTTGGCATTTTCTATAATTTTGCTAGTGACTGCTTGTTAGTGTGATATAATAGCTCATAGTAGTTTTGATTTCTGTTTTCCCAACAACTAGATATTTTAATCCCCTCACATGTTTATTAGTCACTTGCATTTCTTCATAGAAAAGTCTATTCACATCTCATCCTCATTTTTTATAGAACTTTTTTGTAGTTGAATTGTTGGAATTCTTCATGTATTCTGGCTGTCCAGCTCTTATCAGGTACGTCTTTGTAAGGATTTTCTCTTGTTCCCTGACTTGCAGGTTCATCTTGTTTGCACTGTAGTATCTTTTTATACACCATCTTTAGTTTTATATGATCCTATTTTCTTTTCTCATGTGATTTATATGATACTGGTATCAAAAATATACAGTTAAAGTTAAAACCAAAGCAATATCAAGTAAATAAACTCATCCAAAGTGGAGGGTTAATATTGTAAAAATAATTACAAATTCTGAAGTCATCAATTTAAGTTTCAAACCATATATATTTCCAATTCTTAAGTACATACAACAGTTTTTAAGAAGATGACAATAGCAAAGTTTTTCTATATAAAGATTGGTGTTGATCATGCAATATTTTTAATTATACTTTGTATCACTGTCCAAATATGATAAATAATATTATCCATAAAAGAAAACCAAGATAAAACATCTTTATAGTCTGCATTTCTTACAATAACAAATTTCTACAATACATCTTACACATCTAAGATGAATTTGCTAAAATACATGAATCAGAAAAAAGTGAATATTCATGGTCTTCTTTGTTTAGTATATTTTCATAAAGCTGTTCAATCAATTCTATGGCTAGCCTATGAAATTAGAGCAATTTTAACTGTTTTGATAAAGTTAAACTTATTTATATAATTTGATATTTGCTTCAACAGATTCTATTCATCACTATTTTTTAAACTTCCAATTTAAGAACAAATTTTAGTGATTGTAAATTATTTGTGAACTTACATTAACTCTGACCTCTGTCCTTGTTTTCCTGCCTCTGTCTCTGTCCATCTCTCTCGCTCTCTCTTGACAATTATTTTTTGAAAATGTTTAAGGAGACTTTGTAACTCTTCCTTTACCATTATATACACTAAATGTAAAAATTCAATATAACATTCAAATTAGTTGTAGTAATGTTATCAATTTGATTCTTGATCCATTAATGAGTCCTTTTCCATGCAATATTTAATTTTTTGAGTACTTTAGACTAGAATGCAGTTAGATGGCTACACTTTATAAGCAGTGCCTAAAACTTTGTGCATAAGATTATTTTTACAAATTCTCTTAGATTAATTTTTACAGGATTACATATGGAAATAAAGAGGTTGACATAGTCTGAACTATGGTGATTGAAGAACCCTTCTCTAGTCTTGGGTATGTAGACTGAGACAACCTCTATGGAATTCAGTATGGAAACTCATTAAAATCTAGGATTAGTAGCCCCATTCAATCCAGCTATTCCCCTTCTGGGTATTTTTTAAAGGAACTGAAAACATCATACCACAGTGACATATGTGCACTCATGTTTAAAACAGCACAATTTATCATAGCTAAATTTTGGAAACAACCCACATGCCCATCAACTGAAGAATGGTTAAAAAATGATGTGGTAATTTTATACAATGGAGTACTACTAAACTATAAAGAAAGATAAATGTAAGACTTTTATGGATAAATGGATGCAACTAGAGGCTATTTTCATAACTTATATAAATCAGACCCACATGTGTAAACATCATATTTTCTCACTAGCATAAGAACTTGAAAACATAAATAAAATCTGAACTTACAATAGATGTAGTAAAAGGGAAAGAAACTGAACAAAAGGAATAAACAGTTGAGATTAGGGAATGTAGAAAAAAGACATGGAAAATGAAAGGGAAAAATATGCAAGTATATACACAGGATAGTTAAGGTGATTGTACTACTATATTCTCTCAGCTTTTTGAAGGTATCAGTTAATGCTTGTATTTCTACTTTGTCCAATTTTATATGCTAGTATTTGCATTCTGTGCAGCTACACTGAAGTCATCAATGCGTGCTATAGCAACCACTGATGAATACCTTTCATCTTGCTCTTTTTAAAAATGTGTATCATTTCCAATGTCATACCTATTACTTTTATACTCTCCTTACTATAACTTTAAAAAATAAAGACAAGGAAAAGCATACAATGTTTATGGAAAGGAACATTTATTGTTTTAATTGTTTGCTCAATCTTGCATACCTATATCTGGTAGTCTGAGCAAAAAATTTGATGATAACAATATATAACATAATAACCATTGATAATTTCCTGTTTTGTTTTGAAATTCTATAATGTTCATTTTTTCTGTTGCTTTGTTTTTGTTTTGGTTTTACTATCTCTCTGGGTTTTCTTTTTCCCTCTCTCTCTCTCAAAAAAAGAAAAAGCAGTCCAGGAAGATAGCTCAGCACCATAACTGCCTACCTAGTTAAAAAAAAGACTTTAAAAATAAATACCAATAGAGACTACATAAAAGAACAGTAAGAGTTGAACTTACATAAAAAAATAACTAAGCACAAAACATAATTGAAAACCTAAAAACAGAAGGTATGATATATACATATAGTCAATGCTGAAATGCTGAGTGAGCTGTTAAATAATAGATTAAAATGAAAAAGTTAAAAGTACACCGTCCAGCCAGCCAGATAGCTTAGCAGATGAAAGAGCCTGCTTAGGCAGACGCAGGGATTGGTTGGGATCACCAGCCTGACATGCTGGTCCTGACCCTGGGATACACTGAGTCAAATAACTGACACTGGGCATAGTGGCGTGCACCTGTAATACCAGTGATTGGGAGGCCGGAAACAAGAGATTCACTACATGTCAGATCTGTGCAATGAGATCCTATAGACCCTATACTAAATCCCCCCCCCAAAATATAGCATAAAAATATTACTGAAAACAAGCTAAAGCTCATGAAATTTAAACAGTAATTAACCTAAACCTGTTCCTCTAAAATAGATGTGAGAAAAATAAGGAACCAGTTTTACATAGCATGGGGATGTTTTTTCACTCAGATATAATAAGAAAGAATACATCCACAATTATTTCATGCACTCTTCAAAAGAGTAAAATAGTTCTGTGCATATTGATGAATAATGCTATATTGAAAATGGTATTGCTACTCTATTATGTTTTGGGTGTTCAGGTGAGAGACTTTTTAGGTTTTTTGTTAGCCTTCTATTATTTTACTTGGAAATACAAAAATGAAGTAAAACAATTTTCTAGCAGTTGGCTTTGTTGACATGTAACAAAAATGCTATTAGTTTACCTGATTATATGGAATGTCTTATTGCAAAGGTTTTTATTTCAGTGAAATATGTTTGTCTTGCTTTTAAGTAGTATAGCAACAACTATACTTTTAGAGGCAGATTACCATGCTTCTTTCATTTTTATGGTCTCTTTCCAGGGTGCTAATTTGTACTTATATGTTTATAAATTCCTATTTTATTGATCTTCAAAAAGGGCCACAAAATGTTATTTTTAGGACTCGCAAAACCTGAGATGAATCATCTTATTTATGTTTTAGTCACTTTAACTCCACAAATAAGATGGGGCCAGGGGAGATGGCTCAGTAGAATAAGCACTTCCCTGGCAAGCCCAAGGGTATAAGTTCAATCCCCAGTTCCTCAAAAGAAAAAAAAAAAATGAAGCTATCTGAGTATTTACATTTCACTGCTCTCAAATTTAATAAATTTATAAGACATCAAAAACAAAGGGTCATTGTTTGATTATTGATATACCGAAAAGGTTTCTGAAACACAATGCAGAAAATAGAAATGGGCATAATTAGTTCTAGTAATTCAATATAATGTAGCATAAGCCAGTGATAGTCCAATCAAAATTACATTATGCTAAAAATAAAATTCTAGAAAATGGTTAATTGTAATATATTTTCCACAGTAATTGATACTAAAGAATCATGCTGATTGGAAAGCCACATGTTTTTGGATTTTTCAATATCCCTAATACCACAAATATCAATAAACAGTTAACAGCATTCCCAGGTTTGAGTACTCATCGCTTCACATACTGATGACACTATTTGCATTTGACTTCTTAATAGTCTGATTTATGCCCAACTCTCTTGATTTCATACTACAATTGAGTCCTGGCAGAGCTTTACTTTATAATTACTATATCACTTTTAAAAATAACATAATAGTGCAGTTTATTTCTAAAAGTATATTTTGAGTTCAAACAACTGATAAATACTGTGAAGCAGTTTCAATGCTGAGCAATTCTAAAGGAAAACTCCAGTGGCATGGAGGACAGCAAAGATTACCATGATATCAAACACCAAAACTAGAATCCAAATATTTCTACCAGCTTGTATTTTTGACAACTGTTTTTCTTCTTGTATGTGTTTCAGAAGTCGAAACATTCACAAAGTAAGTTACAGGGAGCAGGTTTATTATTTACAGATGCCCAAAAGAAACAATGAAAATATTCCCAAGAAGACAGCCAACCAGGGCTAAGAAAAATTTCTTAGGGTAGAGTCTTAATCTGTGTAGGCCCTCTCATGCCACAGCTGAAAGACTCACTGTTAGTTAGCCCTGCTTTTCTGGAAAGAAAAGAGAGTAAAGCAATTTATAGTAGGAAAGGTATTTTTCTTTTCTTTTCTTTTTTGTTTTGGTTTAAACGTACAGATGTTTCAGTCTGTGCTCAGCTGTGTCCAAGACAGACACATCATGTCTAAAGCACAACAGAGGAAAGCTTAGTGATCTTGGAAAACATTGAACAGAAATTTGGAAAGAGATACAAAAGGGGGCGTGGTGAGGGAGACATCCAGTAAAGTATGTGTTCTGAAGGTGACTCACACACCAATAGTCCATTCAGCTATGAACTCAACAGTGGGTTGATCCTTAATGACATTAGCTCAAGCACAGTCTAAGCACTTTCCAAAAGCCCCATCTCTGAACATGACATTTTAGATCTAAACTGTATATAGACACCAAACACAAACTGCCGTGAACGTTTTATTCCAGAAAATGTCACTTTCTGAGATGAAGTATTGTAGGATATCTTTCTTTAAAGGGGACAAAGTAAAATGTGGACTTTATCAGAGAATTATTCCATATTCTCTGATTATTTTAGTGCAATTGCTCTCATTTTTAATTTAAATAGAAGTAAAATTTACCAATAAAAGTAAAATTTACCTCTAGTGTAAAACAAAATTGTTAGTAAAAGGGATTTTTTTTTCTGTATTTAGGAAAGGGTCTACAGGGTGTCCAGGGTCCTACTATAGAAGATTCATAGTGATTCTCCTGCTTTCAGCCTCCCAAACACTGGGATTACAGGCCAATACCACCATGCACAGTCTCAGTCACCCACTTTGTGCACCCAGGGGTGCAGGGCCGGCAAGGCACACAGGGGATCAAACCCTGGCTGCTGCTCTCTGCCTAAGCAAGTGTTTTAGTCTGCTGAACTCTCAGGCCAGCCCTTTGTAAAAGAGAATTTAATGACAATTATAACCTATGTTTAAAAAAAATTACAAATGAATTGTTATAATTCAAGGAATTAAAAAAATTATAAAGGAAAATTAGCTGACAAATAGCAATAAAGATCAAAACTGAAGTGGAATAGAGAAATGAAAAATAGTAGAAAGAATCAACAAATTTAAAAGTAAAGTTTTTTTTTACAGTAAAGTTTTTGATAAGAGTCAAAATGTTGCTATTGTAAAAAAAAAGTCAGGATTCAAATTTTCTGATTTAAAATTAGAAATATTAAAGAAACATTGCAATCTAAATATATAAAAACTCATAAGGTGCTATGATAAAAATTATATTAGGATTGGATAAATTGTAATTATGTAATCTATCAAGTCTAAAAAAAATAAAATAAAAATCCTGAACAATAAGAGGTTAAAGTAGTAAAAGTAAATGAAAAGATAAATAAATAACTTCCAACAAAGAAAAATCTAGGACCATGTGGCACATGTTAAATTTTACAAAACATTTAAAGAATAATTTAAAATTCTTCTCAAAATATTTTAAATCAGAAAGAAAATACTTAGAAATTCATTTTAAGGTCTAATGTCACTGTAATATGAAAATATAAGAAAAAGATATCACAGTAAAATGAAAATCCCTTTTAACCAATTTTTCAAACATAGGTAGAAGGCTACTGATCAAATAACATCATTATTTTAAGAATACACGATAAATATACATCATGGTATGTATAATGCAACCCATGGTTAAGTGAGTTGCGTTCCTGGGATGTAAGTATTATTTAATATACTACAAAAGTCATTGCTACATACAAAATCAAAAGAAAAAGCAACAAAAATTAAATGAACGTGATGACAAGAACAGAAAATTCCTAAAAAAAATTCACTATGAAACCCCACAGCTAAAATCTTAATCGCATGAGAACCAAAATATTTTTGCGACATGTTCCTACGTCAGGATGCCATTTTTAGGCAATTATTATTAAGAATAATACCAGATGTGATTTCAAAAACAATAATGACTGATAATGTGTATGAATACCTAGAAAATTTAATTTGAGTTATATAATTCATACAAAAACTGAGATCGTGTCTCTGTTTCCACACTATCTCATGTGTAGAAAACACTGAAAGTGTATGAACTGGGAGGAGGACTCTTACAACTAACCAGTTCAGTAGGATCACAGGATAGACAACCAACATACCAAAATATCCTTTTTCTATTCATAATGCTCTATCTAAAAATATCAAGAAAATAATTTCATTACAATAGTAGCAAAGAGATTAAATGCTGTGGTGTGAATTTGGCCAAGGGAAAGAAATGTCTATACACAGAAAAGTATAAACATTTATAAAGAACTGAGATTACATGAGTAAATAGAAAACCATTTTATGGAAAAATTAATATTGTTCATACGTTTACATGTCCCTAAGCAATGTATAAATGTGATTCATGTTTTAATCAAATTCTTGATGGGGTTTTCCACAGACACAAAAATATGGAACAAACAATCAGAACAACCAAAGAACTTTTGAGAAAAAAAAAAAAAAGAAAGTTGGGCACACTACACCTTCTGATTTCAACTTATATTAAAAAGTTACAGTGGGAGCAGGGGAGATGGCTCAGTGGAATAAGCGCTTCCCTGACAAGTGCAAGGACCTGAGTTCAATCCCTGGTTCAAAAAAAAAAGTTACAGTAAAAAGAAACTACGGTACTAGCATGAAAATGAACACATAATCTATTCGGACAGAGTAAATACCCTAGAGGAAAAATCAAGCATATAGTGTAGACTAATTTTTGGCAAGACAGAAAAAATATACTAGAAGGAAGGAAGTCATTTGACAAATGGTGCTGAGGAATGTGGATAGTCACATGTAACACAGTGAAGTTGTACCTTTTTATAACAGCTTATATGAAAGTTAAAAATAAAAAAATTGTAAAACTCCTCAGACAACGCAGAGATCAAAAGTCTCTGCCCCTGTTTTGCTAGTGAGCTTTGGGCTATAATACCAAAAATAGCAAGAAAAAAAAAGTAAAACACAGAGACATTAGTAAAGTAAAACTCCATTAAATTCATGTTTTTTCCCTTGTTTTCTTCTTTTTAATTATTTTGAGGAAAATGAGAATGTTTCATGCTATCTGCAGTATAACTCATTGTTGAATTCCTATCATTTTGTTAAGTGAAATTCTGTATCATTTTTAATATTTAAAAAATTTAAGAAAAGAAACAAAAAGAAGAAACCTCAGAAAAACGTCTCTCATAGTTTCTCATTATTCACAATAACAACAAAATGAAAAAAAATAACATAAAGATAAGAAGAAATATCTACATCTGGGAATA
>NW_004524764.1:1649144-1652056 GCF_000260255.1 Octodon degus | reverse complement strand
ACATGCATTATTTTCACTTTAAATTGAGAAGATTTAGGCTAGCAGTGAGGCATAAACTTCATGGTGGAAGAGTGTAGTGGAAAAGCATAAGAAATTGTGATACACAAGAGGTAGTCAAAATATATGGTGGATGTGCAAAATTTAAAAAAATTGAAAGACTCACTGCCATTAATCCCCTTCAAAATACTTCTCTTCCCTTGCACATCTGTCCCATCATTCTCTCCAGCTTCTGAAATAGTTCTGGAGGTCTCTTTCACATTGTGTTTTTGATTGTGCTGTTGTGCCTTGGTGTCCTGAATCAATTTAAAACACTTGCCTTTCACGGTCATTTCAACTTTGGGAAAGAGCCAGGAGTCATGTGGTGCCAGGGCCATTGACAAAAGTGGATGGAGACATGCCCTAACAGCTGAGAGGAAATGACATCAACATTTTGAATTCGGAATATGGAAACAGCCAGGTCACTGTCAATACTCTCATTAGTAGAAGATATACAGAATTGCTTCATTGGAGCCAAAATGGTGAGATAAATGTGTTAAAACCTGGGAGGAAGGTATTTTTAAGGAAGTTAATAGCATGAACCTTTTGCTTTAAAACTGTAATTTAAAACTCACCATATCATTTGATCATGCCTGATGCCTACATACCTATTTTTGTGAGATATGTATCTATGACTCATACACATGGAAAAGGTATGTCAGACTGAAAATTGAAGAAGTGTCTCCATTACTTTTCATGTTGCTGAGAAGAATATCCAACACTCACAAGTCAGAGAGGAAAGATTTGTTTAGCTTAGTTTATAGAAATTTCAGTTCATAATTGGCTTATTCTAAGGCAGGTTGCCTTGGCAGAGGAAAACGCAAGAGGGGAAACAGTTGGTGACAGACAGAAAGTAGTAAAGGGGGTAAGAAATGACCAAAGCTCTTTTTATGTGTGTATCTATTCCAGGCTACTTAGGGCTGGGAGCACTCACCTCCTTAATCCTAGCGTCCTTGATCTGAGCATTGCACCATGAATCACCACACACACTCCAGATCCAGCCACCTCTGAGACAGCCCCATCAGTGACTAAATGAGGCTATAAGGCAACATCTAGACACAAGTCATAGCAAGAAGAATAATGTGTTTGTGACTATATGAACCCAAGGGACATTATACTAAATGAAAGTAATCACACACACAAAAAGAAGGGTATGTCTTCATCTCGTTTATGCTTAAAATCTAAAAAGATGCAATTCATAGAAGTGCAGAGTAGAATAATGGTTACCAGAGTCAGGAAATGGAAGAAATGGGAAAACATTGGATATTAGTTAACAAGTTGAAATTATTTGCAATGAATAAATATGCAGCTGTACCTCATACTTCACACATGGTGACAAGACTTGGTGATACTGTGTTTGGACTTTGCTTCTCCAAGTCGGGAAGAACTAGGCATTTGATGCTACCAATCTGCTGAGTGATTAATTCACAGTGAAAGTAAAACACATGTAGCAATTCTGATCAGAACTAATATCACACACTACTAAACCATTCTCAAGGGGTTAACAGTAATCTGTTAGAATGATGATGTCAAGAAAATAAAAACAAGTAAGTTGCTTTAGTTTTCCCCTCCCCCTGAATACACTGGTATTCTTCACTTGGAATGATTCAGTTCTGTTGTCTCCACTCCAGAACTTGAAATAATTATTTTAATTTTTCTTTTGACAAATAGGTTAAATTTTTTCTAGATATTTTATTTACATCTGTTTTAATTTAGCCAGTATTTTAAATATATTATTTCTTTCATGAGATTTACAGAACTCATTTTATTTTATTATTATTTTTCTATGTATTTAGTACAGGATCTACAGGGTCTCACTACACAGGTCGGACTTGTAGTGATCCTCCTGTTTTTCAGCCTCCCAAGAACTGGAGGCTGCGTGTGCCATCACACCCAGTCTCAATTGCTGTCTCGGTGCTTCCTGTGGGCTGGGCTGGCACAGCATGCCCCATAAAACTCAGTTTAAATGCTACAGCTGAAAATAAATTTTGGGGTGTCTTCTCAAATTCCAAAAACCATTGAATCTCTCAATCAAGTCACAACTGGGAGGACCTGCAGTATATATCAGCCCACGTTTGTAGTTGTGGCAACGATGAGCAAAACACAAAATATTCTCATTTTTTCAGCTTTCAGAACTGCTATTAGTGTTTTCCTTTTTATTTTTTTTCCGGAACTGGGGATTGAACTCAGGCTCTTGCACTTGCCAAGGAAGTACTTATTCCACTGAGCCATCTCCCCGGCCCCCAAGTGTTTTCCTTTAGATAAATGAACAATAAAAATTCATTACATTTGATTCTTCTAATGATACATTTTTTTTCAGTTTTGGGACATTAGATAGAAAAAAAAAACAGAGGAAAAAGAATTTAAAAATAATGAATAATGCAAAATTACAACAATAGGATGATAAGTTGAAAAACAATACAAAAAGCTAGGTGGAATATGAGATTTATATAGTAACAGAAGATACCGCATAGGTTCTATACTTCTCTAAATCTGACATTAGTAAGTTTTCCAATCTAAAATAAAAACAATAAATATAACACAAAACTTCACTTGTAGAAATTTCAAGTTACACTGCAGTGAAAAAATTTAACTTTCTCCAGTTACTTTTAGTTCAAGTAAAATAGAAAAATTCTCTACCTAGCATTGTTCTCCTTGTGATACAAAGGACCCCTATACACACATGAATGGGTGTAGACTATGTAGGTAACAGCAAGCAAACTCAGTATGTTTTCCCTTTCTATTCAACAAACAAGGTCATCTTTTAAGTCAAACTTAATTTTATAGACAATTTCAGTTGTACTATACTCCTAAAAATTATATAGAAAAGCATAATTTCGTTGTTACTGATTTTTCAGAAAGCTCTAAGAAAAAAA
>NW_004524764.1:1647749-1648399 GCF_000260255.1 Octodon degus | reverse complement strand
TAAAATATATATTTATATATATATAGGATTTTTGTATCTATTCCTGGTTCAGTTGTGAAATATAAATAAATAAATTAATATGTACCACCTGTGTATAGAAATTA
The DNA here is from genome assembly GCF_000260255.1 of Octodon degus. Classification (NCBI taxonomy): domain Eukaryota; kingdom Metazoa; phylum Chordata; class Mammalia; order Rodentia; family Octodontidae; genus Octodon; species Octodon degus. Next base: position 1,648,295 of record NW_004524764.1, on the reverse strand, counting down.
TTTTAGTAATCAACATAAGCTATTTGACAGATGACTAAATGGATTTTTTCTAAATTTCAAAAACAATTATTAAAAGGGGAAAGTTTTATACTATCTGAAGAGAAACCAGAGTATCAAAAATATTTATTAAGATAACTCAAAAGGTAATAAAAATAAATCTCAACAGTTATGTTTTTAACTCAGAGAAAATTAAATAAATACATTTTTATTTAATGTATTAAGTTCTAAAAATCTTAAATTATAATAGCAATAAATTTGCTAGAAGTAATTTATAGGAACACTTATAATTGAAGCCATTATTCTTCTCTAGTCTTCTTTTGTTCTTTTGAGCATGTAGAATAAGATTGTTTAAAAACACTGTTTCTTTTTTTCAGACTATTTATTTATTTAATTATTTTTTATTTAGTACAGGGTCTCACTCCACAGATTGGACTCATGGTGATAACCAATAGGAAGACAGTATGCAATGTGTTAATAATTGAAATTGTCCTACCAATTTGATTTGAAACAGTCTCATTGCTATTTGTTTCTCAATAAAATTATGGA
>NW_004524764.1:1645858-1647284 GCF_000260255.1 Octodon degus | reverse complement strand
ACAGTTAAAAGAATTTCTGTTTTATAAAAAGATCACATGATACTCCCATATTTCAGGTTTGCTTCAATTCTTTGAAATGTTTTTGTGATCTCAGCCAGCATTCTTCTTATCCTTAGAATTAAGGTTCTTAAAAACCATATGACAGAATAAATACATGCTCTAGTAACCAAACATTAAATAGATTTGTTTAAATGAGAATTTATGTAACTACAGAAATGTAAGCAGTATATTTCTGAAGCCACAACCTTTATTGAAGTATACCCAACTGCTTGCACGTTTTGAAGTGTACTTAGTTCTGAAGGCCTTTCATTATCCATTTTCATGACAGTATTTGGTGAGTTTAGTATAAATAAACCTAATGCTGGGAGATGCAATGTTGAAATGAATCTTTTTAATAAATCAATCCAAGTAATACCAAACTGCAAAATTGCAAGAATCAGAGTACTACATTATATGCGAACAAATTTACTGCTTAACTTTAGTCTGCCTACTCCTTTTCTCATTGCTTACCTAGAAAATGGGACCCTACATAAAACATATTTTTTACATTAATTAATGATGGAGAGAGTTAGATCATTTAGACAGTAACTGATCCACAATGAATTGAGAAGAGAAGTAACACCAATTTTTAAAGAAATTTTTTTGGCATAATTGAGTTAGAGTAGCATGCCAAGATAAAGAACAATATGCTATGTTTAAAGGTCCATAACATTTGTACGTAATAATGTCATACTTTTCAGAACGTGCTTGGATTTCAGCGTCTAGTCTGATGTTTTGAATTGAACACTTAATATTATACATGTTAAATAAGTTTTTCAAAAATTGATCCTATAGCAGTTTTCTTAGGGCTCTTGATTAATTTGCTTAGCAGTTGCTAGTTTCGGTAAATTCTTGCATTCACAGTAAATATACTTTTCAATAATCATAACTTCAAATTATTTCAGGGTTTTTTCTTCTTAATAATGCCTATAATGTCTTTTTTTCAGTTATGTCTTTTCGAGTATTCCCGTTTATTTTAGTAAATCAGTAAACTGCATTAGTTAGAGTTTTTCTTTTAACTAAGCATTTTGAATGACTGTGAGTCTAAATTTGAATATGAATTGCTCCACCTTTGAAGAATAGCTATGTCATTAATCTGTAATCAGTCATTGACATATTCATTTGTTCAAGACACCAGCTGTTCGTAGCGTAATTTTCATGAAATTAAGAAATCAATGTTATAAAGAAATGCAGTTTTTGATTAGATGCAGAGGGGAATTAGTAATAAAACCTGAGTACAGTTTTTCATATAGAGATGACAGTCATATAACCTTAACCCTTTACACCAATAATCATAAAGATAAAAGTATCTTGCACTCAGAAATCATTTCTTTAACCTCTATCATATGTCCTGAATGTTCTTTTCTTATGTTTTATAGAAGAAGTG
>NW_004524764.1:1640057-1644908 GCF_000260255.1 Octodon degus | reverse complement strand
AATACTAAGACACACATTGTAGATCATCATGCTTATGTTTCTTATCATTTCTTCTACAGTAGAAAAGTTAAGTAAAACAGTAATATTGCAAAAAAAGGCACTTCAGTTTTCTCATCTTAAGTACATTTCCAAATCCCTGCAATTAATTTGAATCTTATAATTTTGGAAAATTTTTCCTTTGTTACTATACTGAAAGAAACAATAAAGACAAGCAAAGATATAGTTCAAAGTAGTTTCTTTTTATTTTTTAATTTCCAGGTTTGTGATTGCTGAGACCCTATATGTACAAATTATTAAATAAAAAATATTTTCTATCTTGTCTCACAAGGATATATCCGACAAATTTTAGTTCCTGAATATAAATTGCTTAAAGAGGCAAAAAAGCAAACAGATACGAATTTTCAAACATTGGACTTCTATATATAATATGGATAGAACTTCACTTGATATCATTAAGACACTTTGGCTGTTAGTTTTGTATCATGATGTGAAGATAAAAATCCTCATTAATGAAGATAAAATCCTCATTAATTTCTTTGTCTTCTTTACAATTTCATGGATAGAAAGTTTTCACTTACTGTTAGTCTTAACAATTTAAGAATAATATTTCTAAAGTTTCCATTTCTTCCCATAAAGGAAACATTGTATGGCTTATCTGTCACTTACCTATATTGCCAGAATCAGTGTCCTTGCATTTTGGGAATAATGTTAATAATATAAGTTACTGGAAGACAAACGAATAGGGTTTATATCTAGATGTGCACATCTATGAGGCTCTGGGGAGGCTCTGAGCCATGGTGTGCGATACTGCATCATGAGTGTGCACTGTGTGTCACATAGGATGAGTCTGCTGATGTGTTTATAGCTGCGTGCAGTGTTTGGATGGGAAGCCTGTTAGGATGAGGTAGATCACAGCTGGTACGGACTACATGTCGGCCTATCTCATGACATGATGACTTGTTCTTCCTTCTGCTTTGGCTTTGCATGTTCCTCTTCTGCCATGCCACCCTGGTTGAAGCCAGCCAACTCTAGGCCCAATGAGATTGCTACAAACTTCTTCCTTTAGCTTGTGGGTTTCAGGTATCTTGTGCCAGCGATGAGGAAGTCACTAAGATGAGACATTTTTTAAAATTTCTGGAATTTTTTGTTTAATAATTTCTGAGCAAGCCTCACTGCAGGCAGCTAGTAACATAGAATAAAAAAAGAAAAAAGAAAAAAAAAGTGTAAGGCAGTGTTCTGATTTGGGTATGTCACATATCCCAAAACCCGTGTGCTGAAGGCTTAGGTGCCAGCTGATGGGCTCTTTGGAAATGATCAGATCATGAAGGTTGTAATTTCAAGGGGATTAACTCATTCGTGAGACAATAATTTGATGGAATGTTGGGAGTTCACAGAACCTGGATACAGGGCCTCCGGAAGGGAGTGAACTATGAAGGTATAACCTCGGGGCTGGTCTCTAGCCCTTTCCTCACTGAAGTACTTCATTGATTCTTCCTCTGGGCTGCTAATTGCTGAGCAGCTTTTGTTTACCACACTGTTCTTTCTCAGTCAGGTCTAAAAAAGTCAATCCAGGTGACTACCTCTGAAACAATTAGGCTGAGTTAATGTTTCTCCTTTTAATTCATTTTTATTAGTTTTTTTTTTTCCCATAGCAATTGGAAGATGAATCACATGGTGGGACTGGAAGGCACTTCATTTTTTTTCAAATATATTATCAAATATTCTTAACTTTTTCTTTCATGAATGAACAAAACAAAATTTCATAATGAAATAGTGAATAACAAATTAGTTATTACTCTGTTTATCATCTTCAACACACTGAAATAGAGTGAAGTTATTGCTTTTCTATTACTTGATGTAGAGACCACCTATCTCATAAGAATCATAATGTGTATTATTGTTCATTGAAAGTAATTATGTTTTATCTAACTGTAACCAATAAGAAGTATAAGATTGTTCTCTAGAAAGATAATAATATCAGTTAAAATTGTAACATAATGCATGTCAGAAAAAACAGCTGGATATATTAAAAGTTATCAATGTGGAAAATTAAAAGTCAATATATTACAATTTGTATTTATTCATTTAATTATTTTAATAGAAAATAAATGTATTTTTATCCCATATTGCAAGGTCTTTTGAAAGATGTGCTCACAATAACATGCTACATATTATATCCTGTTTGTTTTATTATTTCAGGAAACATTGTTTCAATTTAATTGACATAAACATTTTGAAAAGAAAGCAAAATTCAGTAAACATGGAGAGCAAAATTTTTGAGAGGAAGAAAAAGGTAGAAAGAAAAATAGTATGGAGACAAAAGAAAAAAAATGCTTATCATCCTTAATAGATCACAACTAAATCTATTGAGAAAGTATTACTACTAAATTTCACACGTATAATTTCTGTATTTCAATAAAATGAAAAACAGTTCTCATTACCATTACATGGCATGGGTCATAAATCATTCCTAATTTTGAAATCACCAAAGTGCACCTGGAAGACAGTTGTGCTTGCTTATATACAAATAAAGGATAGAAGCTACTTCAATCTCTCTCTCAAGGAACTTGCTAGTTTTTATTTTTAATTGAAAAAAAAACTTTAAAATGTTCAAAATTCAATGCTTTTACCCACTTCTGAAGATACTCAGGAAATTTTAAATTATGTCATCTTTATATTTGAGGTGTTATGAATTCAATCCTGTGGTTGCCAAGAGCTTTATCATGTGGCAAATTTCCATTCACATTTGGTAGTATTTGTTCTGCAAACATCTGTTCAGATGACAAGACACTCAAAATGATACATAATTCATGACAATGTAAACAGGCACCACATATATTTTTCTCTAGTATTTATGCATTTAGTTTTCTCTTACTAAATCTCCTTTTAAGAGAAAGGAAATAGGCATAAAATTCAGAGGGACCACTTTGTGCTATTGGTACTGGTTAAATCTTTCATGTTTCAACTTTGATATATTATTTTCAGTTTAGAGATTTATTTCCATTAAATATTTATAATTATATGTGTAGATTACTGGTTTTTAACTGCATTATGGTCTCACAAGATTCTAATGCTCAAGATACCTTGATGATATTAGAGTAGGTTTTTTTATTCCTTTATATCAATGTAAGTGGGTGAAAGAAAATAAAAACAATAAATTTCCCAGTTTAGAAAGACAAGTGGTCCAAACCAGTGGACCAGTCGACCAATTGTCTGCCTCCTTGGTGCTTAGAGTATCCTATGGATTCATTAGTGCAGGAGGCTGGAATTGGGCTGAGGCATGGGGTTAAGGAGGGCCAAAACAATGTAGCTTTGTGGTTCCTTAAATCTGATGAACCAGAGGGAGAGAGTGGCAGCGATTGTTACATGGTGGTGTTCTGGGTGGATCATTCCACCTCAGAAGTGATGGCTAATCTTCATGACCAAGACACACGAAGGAGATGGGGTGGTGAACAGCAAATAGCCTCTCCAAGATTTGGTGTGTAGACCCTGTACAGTACACCAGTGTGAGGAAAGGGTGGGTGGAATGGCATCCCCTGGATGCAGCAAGAATCTGAAATGAAAATTCATGACACAGAGAAGGTGAAGAGAGGGACCTCAAGAAGAAGGAGGTGATGGGCAGGGGCTTTCTTCCTGAGCCCTGACTCAGTGCATGGTAGGGATAACTTACCTGCAGATGAATGACTTACTGGCCATAGGCCTCCACAGAGAAATGTATCAGTGGAACAGAGCAGGGGACACAGTGGTCTGCCTTGCCTAGTGAGTTGTTTGGGTCAGATGTTTCATAGGAGAGGACAGCTGACCAGGAGCCAATTTTGGAGACGTCCCCATTGAGCTTCAAACTCTGAGCAGCTAGGGCTGGCTCCAGGTAGGGAATCTCAGCTCCAAGGTGAGGTAATACTAACTTCAAGGCACTTGGAGATGTACGAATATTGCAGGGTGAAAACATTAGGTTCCAGGCTCACAGCCAGAAACCAACCCTAACTATTGAGATTAAAGGTTCAGCCTTACTGGGATTATTCAGCACCCTGCTATAAATCTAAAGCTAACTTGCTAGGATTAATTGATATGGATCTGGAATCTGTCCTTTTTGTCTACTGGTGACAGCAGAGACAAATATTAAAGTGGACATTTTTCTTTTCTCTCTTTTTTTCTATTTCTTGTTTTCATTTTTCTTCATTGCTTTTTTTCTCATTTTGTATAAATTTGAAAATTATTTCTGTGTTTTTTTGTTGTGAGGTTCTGTTCTTTTTACTTTTTCTTTTGCTTTTACCATCCTATCTTTTGCATCAGTTTCCCAAAGTTTGCATAATCTTTTTTTGTTCTCCAGCTTTTGGTTACTTTTCTCTTGTTGCTGGGACAAAATACTCAACACCCAAAATTAAGGAGGAAAAGGTTTATTTAGCTCATGGTTAGCTAGGGTGTCATTCTATGCTTGGCTGGCTCCCAGGTAGAGTGGCACAAGGCAGAGGGCAGCAGCTCAGGGCGGTAGGAGACAGCAAAAAGCAAAGGAGGAGCAGCAGCAGCTGCATGTCTCCTGTGTTTATATTGCATGCAAATCCCTCACTCCAGGGCCCATGTAGCATTCACACCCATAATCCCCACACTGGATAATGAATTAATCACAAATTCTAGAAGCCACCACAGTGACTGCATGAGGCTTTGGAGGGACAGCTGAACACAAACCGTAACAGGAAGTGTGACACTTTTGTTTTATTCTTTTTGTTAATCATTGTTTTGTTTATTCAGGGTGTGTGTGTGTGTGTGTGTGTGTGTGTGTGTGTGCCTTTTCATATCTGTTGCAGTGATAATTTGGATTTTTTTTTTTTATTTTTTCTTTATTTTAACATT
>NW_004524764.1:1636890-1638509 GCF_000260255.1 Octodon degus | reverse complement strand
ATTATTCAATTATAGTTTGTTTCTTTTGTTATTTTTGAGTTAATCTTGGTATGCTGTACTTGTCCATTTTTTAAAATTATATAATCATTTTGTACATAATTGTTTACTATATTGTGTTTGGTCCTTGGAATTTCTGTGGCATTAGTTGAAATTTTTTTCTTTTCATCTCTGATTTTACTTGTATTATTTGTTTTTTAGTAAAGCTAGATGTTAGTGTAACTGCTTACTGCTTTGAATAAAATGTTTTCTGTTCTAATAATAATTTAAGTGTTCATTTCACCTCTTTTTTCTCTGCTAACTATTAAGTCTTTCTTTTGACTAATTTTGAGGATTATTTTGTTTCTTCTTGTATTTATAGCTCTTTAAAATGCAGATACAGTTTTTTTGTTACATCATATCTCTTTTAGCTTTTTATCCCAGGCCTTTGTTACTGTGAAATCCCTCTTTAGGACAAACTCCCTATTTTAGTTATTTGGTCTTCTGTTATCATTTGTTTCAAACAGTATTTTTATATCTTCATTGACTTATTATTGGATAAATTACTTGAAAGTAAATTAATTAACTTTCACATATTTTCTGAGTTTCTAATGTCTTTCTTGTTTGTTTTTAGTTCTGTTGCATTATAATAAAAGAGATTATTTTTTTCATTTTAAAGACATTTTTGACTCTCTTCTATACCGTCATGTAATCTGTACTGGAAAAGCCTCTATGTACTGTAGAGAAGAACAAGTGTTCTACAGCTGTCCCTCAGGCTATTCTCTAGCTGTCTGCTAAATTCATTTGTTCGCAAGTATAATGTGAGCAGTCCTTATTGATTTTCTATCTTGATGATACGTTCATTGCTGAAAGAGGAGTGTTAAGTCTCCTACTACTGCTTTATGGCACCCTACCTCTCATGTTCTGTCTATTGATATTTTATAGTTTTAATATTAAGTGCATGCTTATTTTGACTTATTATTTTTTCTTGCTGAATTGATTACTCTATTATTATGTAATGACTCAAGATGTCTTCTTTATAACGTTGATTTACAATCTGCTTCCTCTGGAATAAAGGTGTCTGACTATTCCTGTTTAGTCTTGTATTGCAATTGCACAGTATGCTTCATTTTCAGGGTATATGCATCTTTAAATTTTGAGTTTCTATTGAACAAGATATATTTGCGTCTGTACAGTCCCCATTTTTCTTTTAATTGGAGAATTTAATTTGCATTGAAAATCTTCATTGGTAGTTAACTTCTGATTATAGTCATTTTGTAACTTTTTAAAACTTTAGTGTTACTTCTTACATCTCCCCCTTATGTTTTTCTTTTGTGGTTTAATCCCATAGTACATTTTGATTCTTTTCATTGTCTCCAGTTGTTGATTATAGTTTATAAATTTTTGGCATGAATATAAAAAATTTGGACTATAAGATATTTTGAAATGACTGCAGTGTAACAGAATTGAAAACAATAGAAATAACAAGTAGAGGGAAAGTATATACTAACAAACAGTATTCATACTCACCTTTCTTCCCAACATTTTGAATTTTCAGTGGTCCACTTTTATTCTTCCATATTACTCATTTCTTAACACATTAGTGTGGTTGTTACATTCCAATGTTTCATTCTTAATGTTAA
>NW_004524764.1:1628312-1636790 GCF_000260255.1 Octodon degus | reverse complement strand
TTTTATATTTTTCTGCTGGATGGTTAAAACCAAGATAAAGCAAGACATATATAACAAGAAATGCAACTTTTGTATCTGACAAGATCAGTAAAATCCCATCAGGATTTAGCCTGAAAACCTGTACCGCAGTTTGTAGATCCTTTGTCAGTGTCAGCCATGTGGATGAGTCACAGTCATTGCTTGACCAGTTTGCTCTCTGAGAAAGCCTGAGAGAATGTTTTCTCTCCATGTGATTCTCCTTCGGCACACTCTACATCATCAATCACTTTCCTCTCTGGTCGCACAATCTCCTTGATCAGAAAATTTGGAATACCACTGAGTTACGGGATGCTACAGTGCAGGTTCTCTTATTGGATCATCATTTTCACCATAAATAAAAGTCGTTTTTCTTTGAAAGCTCTTGAAGTTTATAGGTATAAGACATTGAAGGAACTTTTATTCTATTGTTTTAATTTGGTCTTGTTTATGCTAATCTTTCAGAAATGTTAAAAGACTTTTTTTCTGTAAATTTGCAATCAATTCAACTATTTCAGGATTAGATAGTTCTTTAATTCTGAGTTTAATTCACAGGTTTCCCAAGACTTGTGATCTGCTTTTTAGCATTAAAAAATGATAGAAACCCAGATTTGTCTCAAAGTTTTATATGCTGTTCAACATGGACAAGCAGCATACCAAGCCAGTGTAATCTGTCTGAGATGTTACAAGTAAGGCTCATGTAGGTGCAGATATTGCATCCAGGGTAATGTGTATGTTGCAGTATTCTGCCCAGTTCTGTTCAACATGTGTAGCAAAAAACAACGTTGTGGCAAATCCTGACATCTTACTCTCCCAAGACCTGTATAGCAGAGTACAGCTCAGTCCCACTCCACATACTGCCTGCTCTGAGTTGGCCAAATTACCTATGACCACTAAGTTATCTTAGGTGATTCTAAATGTATTAGTGGACCAAATGCCCAGGGATAAATATCTCCACCTGTGAGTGGAGATGTTTCAAAGTTTTCACCTACACATAGCCTAGGTATAAGAGGTATTAATGGTTTGCCAATTATTTGGTTTTACTAGATATCTTAGTTACTTTTTCTGTTGCTACAATATTTCCATACACCAAAAATTAAAGGAGGAAAGGTTTATTTTTGCTTATAGTTTGTAAGAGTTTCAGTCCAGATGTGGCTGGCTCCAAAGCACAGTGGCATGGCAGAGGGACATTGGATATAACCAATTTCTCATAACTGCAAATTCTGCCTGTGTTGGCTCCAGAAAATTCTCATTATTTCCTTTTGCCAACATTATTTTAGTGCACTTAATAAATCTGAATTTCTGAGAGGGGGGAGTAGCTATCTCCATGTTTTTTTTTTAATGTTATGAACATTATTGTTTCCCTTAGAGAGAGCTAAGTAAAATGCCTCCTGCTCTTTGCCAAAAAAGAAAGAAAGAAAGAAGAAAGAAAGAAAGAAAGAAAGAAAGAAAGAAAGAAAGAAAGAAAGAAAGAAGAAAGAAAGATGTTCCATGCCAAGCAGGGAGACAGCAAAGCAGCAAGGATCAGCAGCAATAGTCTGTCTGTCCTATTTTCTCTTCCAAGGTATCTAGCCTTTGAGTAGCATCCACAACCAGGGTGACTCTTCCTGTTATCCATAGCCAGAGCTAATCTAAACTATTCAGTGAATGAACTTAATATTCACACAACCATAAACCCAGCATCACACGTCCTAAATACAGCCATCTCTGAAAAGCGCCACCTATGCCTGCATCTGTCTCCGGGATGTGGACGTCCAGATGGAGGCCATAGTACTAGCCCAACGCTGAGTTCCAAGGCAGTTTTGTAGCTATGTGGAATATGGCCTACCTGAGCCCCTTGGGTTTATTTGCCTTCAGCACATTAGTTTTTATATATGCTACACTGTCCAAGTTTAGTATAATGTTGGAGAAAACCCACTCCTTGATCACTAAGGCCAAGGTTAACTTAAGTCACCCCTGACTCTCAGCCGCACAAATGTGCACTGTGAAGGGCAGGGACTGGCAAGTTGGTCCAGCTTCAGCTCAAGGCTCAGAGTGATGCAAAACACAGATTATAAGCACTGAGTTTCCTCTCTGGTTCTGGGAGAAGCTAGAGGTCACATCTGTAGAATTTAGCCTGGATCCTGTATTGTTTTCTGCCCAGGTTTGGGGCTTGGCACTGCAGACTGAGAGCTGAGATATAATGCAAGATTCTATCCTAGTTTTCATGGATTTTTCATTAGCAGATGGTACTTTGCTATGTGCCCCCCTCTGCTTTTCGAAGTTATATGGGGGTGGGCAAAGGCAGAAATTTGTATAGCTGGGTCAATATAGGGTTAATAACCCAGGCTATGAGACCAGCAGTACTGGGTTCCATGTGACAGGTCTGATATTAGGCCTTAACCAGAGGGCTTGAACTTAAGTACGTCTGCCTTCAAATAGTAGGGTACAATATGGACCGATGTTTTCCTGCTGCTCTCTTCAATATTTTTTTCTTCGTTTCATTCTGAAACCAGCCTCTAGGCCCTTTCATCTTCCTTCTTTGGCTCTTGGGATGACAATGAATCAAGTGAATAGCAGCTCAAACTGATGTATCTAATGGAAGACACTGACAAAACGATCTTATCACCATCTTGTTCTTCTTCCCCTAAATTGTAGGATGTTTATTAAATATGTTAGATAAGATGCAGTTATTTTAATAAGAAATTCTTTTGAATTTTTATTGTAGCTAAAAGAGAATTAGAAATATATTTTAAAAACCCAATTTTGTACCATTGCTATTGCACTATGTCACACTTTATTTGACACTTTATCTTCCCCTTGTAATTAATTGTTACTCCCTAATACCTTTTTGTGTTTACTTCATTTACTAAACTGACCAAAGTTATTATTACAAGATTTTGTAAAAATCCTGCAATACATTGTCAAAATGACAGATGAAAAATAATCAAATTCCTGCTCTTACCCTGAAGTAATCTTCTTTGAACAATCTAATTATCTTTATTGTTCTTTCAAGATTTTTATAATATCCGATATAACCCATGCATGCCAGCTTAGAAGTATTAGCAACTCTTAGCAACTGTAAAAATAAAATGTTTCCCTTTTTTCTCCATAATCTAGAGAAGACATTGAAAAAAATACGGAGTCAAATGCCCATTGGTGCCTCACGCAGACCTGGCCTCTTTTTTCTTTGCTCTGTAACAATAAATTGTCATTAAAAGAACTCCTGAAGGCATAGGGTAATTCTGCACAGAACTAAAGAAATAAATAAAAAATCCAAGTTTGCTTCCTGTTTGAGTTATAAGATGAAGTTTTTTCACCTTGCAAGAACTGAATACAGCTGTATTTTCCCCAGAGGGTAGTTGGCATAAATATTACAAAATTAATAAAGCATTTATATAAATCTATGATAAGAGTAGAAATATTACAGTGAACTGAATAATGATATTTTTACAGTGACTTGAATAATGATAGTTTATGAAAGAAAAGCTGAAGAGGAATAATGAGTATACAGCAAATGATTTTTGCCTTTATATAGTGTAAATACCACATCAGCTCTTTTTTTTTTTCTCAATAACCTTCAAAGAGACAAATAAAATAGTCTATAGAGGTGACAAGTTGAATGACAGTACACTTTCTCACACATGTATTTGCTTTGTTTTCTTTTCAAAATAAGGGTGTTATTTATCAGTAAGCATTTCTATCTTATTACACTTAGGACATACTTTCATTTATAATACTTTTTTTGAAACTAAGGCTTAGTTTATTATAATTGATGCTACCTGCTCTCCAGGTAATGGATATGCAACACTTTCTTTCACTCTTCTGGGATGTGCCTAATCTGAGGGAGCCACATAAGAGCAGTGCTCCTCAACTTCAAAATAAATGAGTGAGCAAAGTTCACCACATCAAATATTTTCAGTGCTGTATAAAATTATGTGCTGGCTATCTGAACCTGCGCGAGACTGAATTCCCAACTACAGCATAATCTACTGCTCCCTAAGAAAAGACTGACTGTGCCTCATGTTTTCCTGTGAAATTTTGGTAAAACATAAATTTTAGAATTTACTTAAAATATTAACTTGCTGTGGCCACTCTTTAGAATTCAACTTCCTTCTGGGCCTCCATGCGCTCACTTACAGTCCCATTGTTTCTGGAGGACAAGGCAGGAGAAGTTTGAATCCAGGCTGGGCAACTTAGCATATTACATGGACAAGCAGAATTCCAAATAAAAGTTTCATAATAATTAATTAAATACCTAAATATGCACACAGTTTTGGGTAATCTAAAGAAGAGAATGCTGGAGAAAATTGATTGCTATTGTTTTATTAATGAGAATGTTTGAGATAAAGACAGTTAAGTGGGGATGCACAAAAGTACACATTTATAGCTATATGTGTCATATATATACATATACATATGCATGGGTGCATAAAGTGTTCAGCATATATATGTGTGTACACACACTTCCACAGATGACTACATTTGACTAAATTTTTGAGAACATTGCTGAATCACATCTGTCATACTTATCCTGCTGCTTCTCTTTCCTTGTCTTTGCTTGTTTGAATGGCTTTGAATGCGCGATCACATTTGAAAGAGTGGAGCGCAAGAGCCCCACAGCAGTCCTGCCTCGGCTCTGCAGCTGAAGCGTGCCCCTCTGCTCGTTTCCAGCAAGCTCCATTGGTGGATAGGAAAGTTACAGTAGAGAGACGTATTCTATGAACTTCATTTCAAATAAAACGTGTTCTATATGTTTTGGTTTTATATTCTCTCTCTCTCTCTCTCTCTCTCTCTCTCTCTCTCTCTGTATTGGGGATTGAAGTCAGGACCCTGTGCTTGCCAGGCAAGCACTTATTCTACTAAGCTATCTCCCCCGCCCTATTTTTTTTCTCCTAAAGACATGAATATTTGTTCTATACTGTGATATAGAGAGCACAAATGTTATAATCTAGGATGAATAAAAGAGATCTAATCTTATTTATACAGAATTTTAATATCTGAGGGATTATTTTGTATGTATCTTTTAAAAATTATTATAATGTAATTTTATTATATAAATTTTTAAAATAGCATTATGTAACTTCTGTGCTCAGGAAGGCAGAAACAGGAAGATCCTGGTTAAATGTCATGTAGCCAAAGGTGATACTACTCTGCTCAAAAGACACTCCTCCCAAAAAACCCCAAAGGACTGTCATTATTCTCATATAACACACTTATTTTGTAATTTATGATTTATAAATATAAAGAAAAAAAAATAAATGTCATGTAGGCAATGCTGTGTTCAATACCCAGCACCATAAGAAAGAAAAAAATATATATATTAGTTTTCAGGCTTTTCAAAGAATTTTTAGTTTCTGAAAAGATAGCATAAAAGCGTCATATTTATTCTGATGTCTGAGACTGCAAAATAATAACACATGAAATTAGCACTTTCAGCACACTGGATATCAAGCCATGGAAGGCGATGGTCCCTGAGGGATGTGCAGTGAGGTAAGCACTGAGCTTGCTGCAATCTGCAGCCTGCAGAGAGATGCAAGCTGTGACATTGGCAGTACAATTCCCTGTGGACTGCTAGACTCACTGTTGAAGGGTTAGAGCTGAGATAAAAGGAAGACCAAGGCAGTTCGAACGTCAAGTGAGAGCACCAAAGAGAACTGCGGAGGCAGAGAAGCCTAGAGCTCTGCTGAGGACTCTTCAGACTATTTACACTCATTGTGCACGGTGGCTCAGGCCAGACAGTCACGAGAGGAATGATCGATGTGAGGAATTACACAAAACCAGGTGAAGAGACCAGCATCACTGATGAGGGGTATTGTGTCTGCTACTAGTGTACAGCCGAATGTACGGTCTATTTTTTACCAGACTGGTAGGAAAGTCTTGTAATTCACAGCGAAGTTGGGAGAGTCCTCGTAGAGTTCCTGAATCAGAAGTGAGAAATAATGAAATCCAGACTAAATTCTTCTCCAGATAAAGACTAGGACAAAGACAAGCTGTGCACAGACTGGGAAAAACTTTTGGAATCATATGTGATAAAGGATTCACTCAGCCAGCTGTGTTTGTCCTTCAAATTTTGCTAAGTGGTTGGCCTACAGGAAAAGTCACAAAATTCAATGTTTATTTTAAGGTACAGAGGATATCTGTCTGAATAAAATAATTTCCTAAAAGTTATATATTTTTTAACTTTTCTCCTGTCTTTTTCTAAGTTTTTTTGAATGGATAGCAATATCTTTATTTTTTATTTTGTGTACTGGGATTTGAACTCAGAACTTTGCATTTACCAACTGCTGAGCTATATCATTGGCTATCTATCTTTTTTTGAACATTCTAATTTTAGACATAATCTCAGAACACAGGCTAAGCTCTAATTTAATTCTATAAAATCAAGCCACCTTGGAACTTATCCAAAACTCTGAAATATTACAAGGTGTGATTGAAAATATGGCCATTTAAGTTAAAAAGTAATTAAGAAAAAAAAAAGAACAGATTGCTATCAATCCTCCTCAAAAAGCCACCTCTGGCACTGAACACAGCCATCCAATCATTCTCACCATACTCTGAGACAACTATGGAATTCTTCCCAAATGTCTTCACTCACTCTACCTTGTAAGACTTAATGTCTTCAAATGATTTAAAATGTTTATGTATCGTATCGTCATCATCATTGTCACTTTGGAGAAGGGGCAAAAGTCTTATCAGATCTAGTGAATCAGGTGGGAGAGCACACCTCAGAACTGTTTCAGGAACTTGTCTCTTCATTGCCTTAATATGTGCCATCATTTTACTGTTATCACACCTCATTCAGAACAGAGGACTTGTAGAACTGCTCCAGAAACTGGCGAGCATGATGGGGCAAGTGTGTACAAATTGAGGGGGAGGATTTTGGGGAGGCTTAGTGGAGATGTGTCATTCATCGTAGTACAATTTTACTTAAACATTCACTGTGCATTGAGACACAGCTCCTATATGTTGATTGTTTATGGCTTCATACGTAGGTCCAAAACTTACCTGCATTTCTAGTTGCTGCAGAAATCAAGAGCTGCACATTTACTTGTGCTTACAGTGCACTATTGACCTGCAGCTGTTACCCATCAGTAGGTACTTCAATCAAACCTTCAGCATGAGGAGTATTTTTGGACTTTTCTTGACAATCTCTTTTTTTTTGCAATTTCTCTTCAAACCTATTCTGACCCCACACCATAGCAAACATAGAACCTTAACTTCTGTATACCTAGGAGAACACACAAGTCCTTTTCTTCTCTTGATGTCTAAAACATTTGCAGATGCATTTTTCTGATGGTTGTGTCTTATGCAGTCACGCTGATAGCAAAGGCCACATTAACCATCCTACAAAAGTTGAGTTTCTTACATACCCTGCATGGCAAATGCAGTCCTCTTGGTTTTGTTTGTTTGTTTGTTTGTTTGTTTGTTTTTTGTTTGTTTGTTTGAAGAACCGGGGATTGAACTCAGGCACTTGAGCTTGCCAGGGAAGCACTTATTCCATTGAGCCATCTCCCTGGTCCTAGTCCTCTTGTATTTTAAGAATACATTGTAGCAGGATATATATGAAAGTGGGATAAAGTGAAGTCCTTTTCCCTGAAGTATTTCAATGGCCATTCTTGTCTTTTGCAGGTAAATATGGCCAAATTTTATCTCATGTGTTGTTTTGCTGTTTACCACTACTCTTAGAACAAGTGTTGAGGTCTTGCCTTATTTCTCTGCCCATTATTTTCTTTGCCTTCTAAAGTCTTCTCAGCCTTCAAAACTTCTCACAGAATTACACTGCTTCTTTATCCAGACTCCAATATCTTTGATTCAATGCCTTCATGTTAACTCTGCCTGCAGAGAAATAACCGCTCATATTCAAAGTCTGGAATTCATTGTCACATTTAAAACATAAGTTGTCTGAGTCTTACAGTATCTTTCCTAAGCTGTAGCTATTAAAACAATTACATACATGAAATATAAGTTCTCATAAAAGCCCCTAATAAATGCCAATTCAGAATTCTCAGTTATTCCACTGTATATCTGTGCCAGAAACAATTGGCAATGTCAAGAGGCTTACATCACTTAAAAAGTGTAACATCTACAGGGAAGAATGATGAACAATGCTGAACTTTCACCGTGTATGGCCTCTAGGTGTAGGCCTCACTTTTCTTCAGGGGAATTATCCCTAGGTTGTGAGCAGGTCAAGATTTTTTCTGTATGAAGATTTCCCTTCTAAGATATGACAGAAGAAATGGTAGAATTATATATGCTAAGTAGCATACTGCAGAATTACCAATCAGACAAGAAGGAAGTATAAAGAAAGATCAATCCTGTGAAACTAAGAATAGTGACAAAAACTGTCACATTTCATACATACAACTTCTCTTCCATTTGTTCTTTCTTTTCAAAACATGGTCTCTTTTACATGCTTCTAATATAAAAATTCATCTAGTTAATGGCAGCTCATTAAAGGTTGTTCTGTCTTAATTTTTTTTT
>NW_004524764.1:1624746-1628212 GCF_000260255.1 Octodon degus | reverse complement strand
CCTCTGCCCTCTCTCCCTCCCTTCCTCCCTCCCCTTTCCTCTCCTCTCTTCTCCTCTCCTTTCTTTTCCTCTCCTCCCTTCTCCTCTGTAATCCTCTCCCCTCCCTCGACTTTCTCTCCTCTCCTCTTCCCTTTTATCTTTCCTTTATTTATTTATTTTTGTTGTAAAAAGAGAGAATGACTACTAAAATGAAACTAAATAAAATGTCTCTGCTTACAGTCCCAATTCATTGACATTTTGTTTTTGTCAAATTTACCAGACTGTTATCACCATTATGTCCAAAACAAAGTTTACTAGTACTTTAAAGCTTTTGATGATAGTATATTAACCTGTCTAATATGCTGCATAAAAGTAAATAGAGAGAAGGGAAGGAATTGTACCTAATACATTTTTTAGCAATACAATTTTTTTGGGGGGGAGGGAAAGGGTCAACAGGGTGTTCAGGGTCTCACTACTAGATTGGTCTCAGAGTGATCTACCTGTTTATAGTCTCCCAAAAGCTAGGATTGCAGGCGCGCGCCACCTCGCCCAATCTCAGTTGCAGTCTCAGTGTGCCCCAGGGATGGGGTCAGCACAGCAGGCCCAGAGATCGAACCCCACGACCTTGCTCCTGCTTGCAGGCCTTTTAATCCACTGAGCTATTTGGCTGAAGCAATGTAATTTGAAATAAGATAAAATATAAAACTTTCCAAAACTCCTAATTTGCCTACTGTTGTAGCTGGTTGGTTGTTGTTTATTGTCAGTGTCATCATCAGTATCTTGCTTTTTAAGCTTCAAAGAAGAATAGAGAGAGACCAATCCTGTGGAACTAAGAGAGTGACAAAACTGTCACATTTCATCAGTGCAACTTCTCTTCCATTTCTTATTCTTTCAAAACATGGTCTCTTTTACATGCTTCTAATATTAAAATTCATCTAATTAATGGCAATTTATTAAAAGTTTGTTGGATGTCTAAATTGTATTCCTTTTGCATTAGTTATTTTTAAATGCAAAATTATGTAAGTACAGTGAGAATTCGAACAAATGAAGAAAGAAATTAAGAAAGAAAGAAAAAGAAAAAAGAAGGAAAAAAGCAAGAGGAAAAAGGAAAATAGGAGAGAAGAGAATATTATATTTTTTAGTGAAATAAATTCACCTCATGGAGGAAATTAAAATTAAAACTAAATTTCAAAGCAGGTTTATTTTCTGGTTTGGAATAAAAACAATTTTCTTGTGCCCATCAAAAATGCATATCCATTTTATGGTCGTTTCTTTTACACTGGTTATTATTTAAAATTCATAAAATGGTCAATAATATATTTTTTAGCTATGGGATGTTATAAATGGAGGAAGCAGATTTCATAAATCCAACATATTTCAACAGAGGAAGAGAAAAAATTATCTTTGCATGTAAAGAAAATAATTGGATCAATGATTTCCAGAATCTCAGCTCATTGGTTGTTTGCTTTTATGGTAGCAGTTTTTTTTTTTTTTTTCTTTTTAACTTTCTTATTTTATCTTAAGACAGGGTCTAACCAAACTACTGAATTGCAGGTTGATTTAAACTTGCAATTTTCTGTCCTCAGCCTCCCAGAGAGCTGGGACTACAAGTGTGGACTACACTTTCTGGTTTCCATTAATTAATTAATTAATTAATTTTTATTAATTTTATTGAGAAACTAATAGCAATGAGACAGTTTCAAAACAGTTTAGTAGGGCAGTAACAATAATTAAAACATTCCATTGTTGTCTTCATGGTAGTTATTTATACTGCAAGATGCAGACATGATAACCTGTCTAAACATTATTAGTACAACCTGTCTTCTCATTGAATTTAGAGAAAGTAGCCATATGTCTATCCTATTATTTTATATACATATACAGAATGGTACTTCATTGTTTCACTTGTTTATCCATTAAGAGATTTTATTCACTTTCTTAAAAGTGTTCATATGATCAGTGTTGTAGCCAGAGTTCAGTGGGGAGCAGATTTCATACAAGACATATAAGTCATAGGATTACTTTATAATACTCACCAAAAGAGTTGAATGCAGAAGTGTGCCAGACAGCTGCCCACACACAAGACATCCAATAAATCCAGCGAAAGGCCTGGATTCCAAGGCAGTGCCCTGCAGGAGTCCAGCTGGAGGCCAACCGTCCATGACAATGATTCATGCAAATGTCAAGGATTTCCACTGGGGAGGCCCAAAACGCAGCTGTAGAAGTTGAAAATTTGCACCAGTGGGATGAAGGATCTGTGCACCAGGCTGAGAGATCTACACTGGAACTAGAAAGTGAGACTCAGCGAAATACCTGAGCTCCCCCAAGAGGACCATGGCCATCTTCGGTGACAGTGAGGGCCCAAACTCCTTGATGATGAGAACATTTGAGTTTATAGCCGGAAAACTAGCCTGACGGGCTTCTCCAGGAGAATCCACAGCGCACCATCTTCCCCTCCAGTTCTTTTTTCTATACTGTTGGCAACAATCCTCAGGTGAGCCTTCCACACCCAGCACCATGCTGATTCAGCTCAGCTAGGTGTTACAAAAAGACCTTTAGTTAATCTATCGCAGTCAGTTTATCTCACACTTAAATCATTTGCCATTTCAGATTTTCTATATTGTATTTACAAATTTAATCACCATTATGATATTTACATTCTTTATTAGAATGCATTAGATGGTAATAAGAATTGAAGCTTATGGGAATAAAACAGGCTATTTTATGCTTATTATTAGGTCAGTGTAGCATGTAAAATTTAACAAAGTATAATGGTTTATTCACTGATTCAGAGAAATCATAAATTGAAATCTAGTGAAATATTTTGCCACTGTAGTTCCCCTAACAATAAGTTGTCAGGCCATATTCTGTCACTCATATTATCAGCTGGATTTTTTGAAACGTATGTGAGTTAAAATATTGCCATTAATGTTGTGTGTTATCCTTAAAGAAAAATGTTATTCATAATTAAAATTATTAGTATATACAAATTATGATATTCACTTCAACTGGAAAATGCATTGTTACCTACATAAGTTGTGAAAAACCATAACAGGAAATTTGGAATTTAAAGAAAGGAGCACAACTACCAACGAAGTCTATTCATGTTCATTACATTGATACCTATAAAGGTACTTTATTTTTCCAGGAAGAAAATTAACAGATAATTTTTAAAGTGTTGGTTTTAATCTATGTCATGAAACAATGTCATTCTTTTTAAAGGTTCTAAAAGCCATCCATTAAAATCCGATAATCTACTAGATTAATCTCTGTCAACCAATCATTGGTTGCCTTTATTAAGTATCTATATAAAAATTTCAAAAGGAACAAATTTGAGCACATTGAGACTTGTTATCATCCCTAACACTTTATTTATTTGTTTATTCATTTTTTAATGTTTCCTTTATTTATTTATTTTTTTCTTTTTTAACCCTGGGGGCTGCGCTGGCATGGCATGTGGTGCTTGGGATAGAACCGAGGTCCCTGT
>NW_004524764.1:1623732-1624646 GCF_000260255.1 Octodon degus | reverse complement strand
TTTATTTATTTATTTATTTATTTATTTTTGGCGGAACCCGGAGTTGAACTCAGACCTTTGCATTTGCCAGGGAAGCGCTTATTCTACTGAGTCATCTCCCCAGCCCCCTACACTTTAATTGCTAGGTAAATAGATACACATTTGCAATTGTTACATATGTTTACAAATGGTTCTGCAAAACAATCTAACAAATTTACACTTCCAGTAGTAACTGGTAAATCTATGTTCATTATGCATCTTTTTCACTGATGCCAAAATTACAGTTCATTTTATTTTGCTAAACAAAAATGTTTATTTTTGCTGCATGCCTCAAACACTAGAAAGTCTGTGGTACTTTTTATAGCTGTAAAAAGCATACTTTTCTTGGAGGAATGGTGTTCAGTTCCCTTAATTGAAGTATAAATCATGTATGTGATGGAAAAATAAAATAGACATGAGATTCATATTCCAAGGAAACATTAAATTATACAATGTTTAGAGAAGTGATGAGGAAGAATTTAGCAGACTCCTGTAAGTGATACAATTATATAAATCAATGTTTTGAAGAAAAATATAGATTTTGAGTGAAAATATTCAAGAAGGAATTAGAAGTCAGAGTAATATACATATTAGATCAAAATAATTATAATAAATACAATTTTGCTTAAAATTTGGGACATAAATATTCAAAAGCATAATTTCTTGCACAGTCAATTGTATTCAAGCAACATTCATTGAAGAAAATGCTTTGTTCTGAAATGTTTTCATAAAAAGAAGATTCATTCCAAGTTTTCCCACATGCAATGGAATGTTATACAAAAATTAAAAACATAAAAATTATGCTAAGAAAAAGGATACATGCGAAGAACAGAAAAAGTCAGCACCATTTATTTGAAAATGATAGATACATACATATATAATATATAGGGGCTGGA
>NW_004524764.1:1617150-1623122 GCF_000260255.1 Octodon degus | reverse complement strand
CCTACAAGAGTCATAATTTTTACGCTATTGATATTAAAAATATACAAAAGACTGTGCAACAAATTATTTGATTCCTATGTAATTGTAGGAAACAAAATGTAGATATTAGGAGTAGGAAGAGAGGATTAGTTGAAAAGTATGAAAAGAAAGTTTTAAGGAATTAAAAATATTAGATATTTTAAAGTTTATTATGGTCACAGAACTATACAAATATAAAACTCAATGAACTGTGCATTTATAATTCCTGAAATAGTGCACATATATGTATAGATTTGTACACGCGATAGTTCTGTAGTGTTTAAGGAATTACTCTGTTTCTAAATGCTTGCTTTATGCCTTCATAAAGGAAGGAATAAAATTACTCTTTAACAAAAGAAATGATATCCTGATCAGAAAATTACTTGCAAAAATAATATTTGAATTAGAATGATTAAAGATATGTACTCTAGTTGAGTGTATAAAATTATCATATATGTAAATTAAATGCAATTTGTGTGTGCAAGTTCAGAAAGCTATGACTATAAAGTCATAATTGACAGTGTCTATTGAAGAATTTCAAAAAGTTTGAACCAAATAATTTGCGATGAAAAGTACTAGTTTTCTGATAACAATTATTTTATTAGGTTCTGCTTTGATGAATTCAGCCAATATAGTACCATATGAATCCCTTTACCTACATTGGAATTTCTGCTACTGTTTTTATACAGATGTCTCAAGTTCATATATATGACCTTTTTTTTTTTTTTTTGTGGAACCAGGGATTGAACTCAGATCCTTGTGTTTGCCATTCAAGAGCTTATCCTGTTGAACCATCTCCCTGGCCCCTCAAGTTTATATTTTAAACGAGTCGTTAATGTTTTCTACAACTTTTTTAACCTTTACAACTTTTTCAGGTGTTCTCCATGGCTTATTTTAGGAAGAGAACCTGTGTCTATTTTCAGAGTAGTTTCATATCTAAATGGCATTCCTCTCTGGGACACTCCAAGGTCAGACACATGACACAGTACTTTGAGGGAGATAACCTTAAGTAGAAAGTCAGTCATGTGCAACAGCTGCTAAGGCTTTCAGAAGTTTTTTCAAATAAGCCTCAATTTACTCTACCCAAAAAAAATATATGAATAAATTATGTTTGAATAAATTATAAACTAGAAAATTGTTTAAAATTTGAATTATAAATTAGTTTTAAATGTAGTATGATATATATATATATATATATTAATATCAAATCTTGTTTTCTGGGACAACTTCATAGTCATTTTCTTTACAGCCTTTTTCTAAAAGAGGCTATTTTCTGAATTTCTAAAATGGCAGTAACTCAAGAAAGAAGCTTAAAAGTTTAAGATTACACTTCTAAGCAATTCCTTAAAGAACCCAGTCTATATAAATAATTTTTTGTAGTGCATTCATGTAACTTCTAATACTTGACATTGTATCATGTGTTTACATGTGTAACAATACTATCGATCAGTCACTGCTATCTTCTTCCATGATCTAAGATTTTTACCAATGTGTGCTTCAGGGACGTCACTTGTACTCTAGAAGGTTTAATTCTTCATCCGTGTAGCTCAAATGTCAGGGAGAGAGCTGAGGGGCATGAGTGCTTACCTGGCAAGCACAAGACCCAGAGTTTGATCGCTGTTAAAAAAAAATAGGACCTTTCCATTTTGTGAACTGCCTAGAGAATTAAGAGACAAACAAATGATTAATAGGCAAAGTATTGGAAGATCACAAGTCAGCCTTATCAAATCAGAATGCTGGCAGCAAGCTGGCGTGTTCAGAGCTAGGAAACTTTCACAGCCCGAACACAGCATATATCAAGAACATCATCTGTTTCTGTTTTCATGACCGATTGCTCTAATTCATGGAATATCAGCTTCTGGCGGTACAGCTAGCAAGGGGCCAGGTGTGGGATATGGATATTCTACTGTTTGTTGGTAAAGTGGATCCCAGTACTACCCAGTTCCTACTCAGCGCGTCTTTTGTGGGATCCTTTTTCTTTCTCTTTTTCCTTCCATACTACTACGTGTTGAACAACTTTCTGTACCATGTCCTTTTGCTTTTCTAGTTGTGCTTTGGAGCCAACTAACAAGAATTGAATTCTCTAAAAATTGTGACTCTAAATAAACCTCTTCTCCTTTAAATTGTAGTGTCAGGTGTTTTTGTCCCAGTGACAAAAAGTGACTAATATATACATACCACTTGCATGTAGTGTACTGTATGGCCAAAATGTTCATACCAATAGATGCTGGTGAAAACCAGAAAATCTGCTGAGAAAAGATACAGAAAAACTACAGAGAAGAAGTTGAAGCTCTCCTGTGAAACCACCATCCCCAGAGAGTACTGTCTCTGCCTACCTTGCTTTGCCTTTAAAAATCTCCCCACTCTAAAAGCCACAGTCTCAGCCTTGGTAAAACCACTTTCTGACTTACTTGGCAGAGGCCCATAGCAGTAATCAGCTCTTCTAGTTAGCCTCAATGAACCCATTTATGAGTAGCTCCATAGCACAAGCTTCCTGAGATTCTACTGTCTGCCAGATCTTTTTGTGTGGACTTCCACACAACATTCTTCAAAATGACTCAGTAAAGATCATCTCTACCTTACATGTCTCTTTTGACCTTCTCTGTTATGAGAGACAGGAATGTGAGATCAGAGATAACCACTTAAATCTGAAGCAGTAACTGAAGCAGAACCAAGCACCATGACAATAGTAACAACAGCATAAGTGTCCACCATACCATCTTCTTACGGGTATCTGACCACCTTTGAACTGATTGAAATTTACTGTGAAGTATATTCACTAAGACATTAATTAAGTCTACTGATATAATGTCTACATGGTTTTTAGCAAGTAGATGGTAAATGTTTTTATGATGAATCTTGTGTTCTCACTAACAAATTAAAAATCAAGATTAGTGACTGCTACCACATCATCTTGAAATGTGAGATTCGAACCAAAGTAGGACTTGAACCTGTGTCTAACATTCAGATGGAAAGATCTCTTTTGTATATAAGGTACAGCACTTTAAGATGAGTCTAATTCTGGCAAACTAATGTCAGATGGAACTGCCAGATTATGAAAGATCAGACAATCAACCAGCGGAACAGTAGAGGCACAAAGTTTAATATGCGGATTCCTAAACTTCGTTCTCTATCTCCTTTATCCTCCAACTTTCAAAATGTTCTTTATTTTTTCCTGCTTCATTAGAGAGTCTAATCTTCCAAGCAATCTTGGGTAAAAGTATTTATAAAATAAGCATTTGATTACATCATCAGATAGTCTTGGCTATTCTTATGCCCACCTCTTGAACAGATAAACACATTTTTAAGAGAAGATCTTGATTTACCAATGGTACAATTGTCATTTCATAGTGATAGTGTATTTCCTGTAGGATTCTCTTATTTACAATTTTATGTTTCTTTCTTTTTATAGTATCTATGCTGGTTTAGAATGATTGATTTTTTTTTCTGAATGATTTACTTCTTGAAGAATGTTAGTGCTAGCAACTATGATGAACTCAGCAATTTCTTGCTGTCTTGACTCTAGTTACTGGCATCAAGTAATCTGTGCTTGCCAAGGTCTTCTTCAAGTCTGCAAATTTAAATTCATCTCTCAAACCACAGAGCAGCACATGTCCATCTGAATAGTAATTTACATCTTCTAACATGGAGCTTTTATGAAATATACTTCTAGGTTCAAAGACTGTCATACTCAAATTAGGCCCTATATTACAAGTGGAGAAATTGTTGCACAGAATTAAAATTCACCTGCACCATATTACATATGGAGAAATTTTAGCTAACCCTCCTATCTCATTTTATATGCACATAACAGGTTCAATGAGGCTTCTTGAAAGAAATACATATCTAGACTTATGAGTATGAAGTTGTTTGAGAAGAAAAAAGGTTTTCCTGATGAAATTAAGGAACCTGAATTTGTAGTGAATTAGGGAGGATCACAAGGCCAGGCACAAGAGTCTTTACAAAAAGAGAAAGAACTCACAGGGAAGGTTCAGTGAAAATGGAAGCAGAAATCAGATACATGGTGCTGGAGGCCACGGACGGTCTGAAGCCACCCAAAGACAAAACCTCAAGGAAAGGCTTTATCCATGGAGAGTGAAACTCTCATAACTTGATGTCTTAATTTTAGTTTCTGGACATGAGACTAAATTTGTGTTTTATCAAGTCACAAATTTCATGGTGATTTGTTACAGCACTGCTTTGAGAAAAGCTATAAGGCTATTTAGTGTTACTGTAAGTAAAAAGGAAAAACTATTTAATTTTCCTTTGAGGAATCATAATTATTGATAAAATATAGTCTTTGCAAGCTCCTAGGAGCAACATGTACTGTACTGATGAGATTGATAGGTGTTATTCTCTAGTCTTCACCCTCTCTTCTGCCTTCTTCATTTGCTGCAATATAAAGCATGGATGCACCATGCAAGATGGCCCAGAGAGGAACTATGCTCCAGGTAGGTCCTGATGTTTTTGAGTGATAAATTCAGTTAATATTCATAAACATTTGGCTCCATTTTTCCCTTATAATAGTGTGCCCTAAATGTGTGTTCCTTCCCTTCTAAAGAGATATTACTGCTCCATTTTGATAATTTGAAAATATGACAGGTAATTTAACCAAGCCATAAAGCAAAGTAGAGACACTAAGTGTAATTAAACCTGAAACAATCTCTGCTCAAGACTCCTTCAATTATCAGCAATTTCAAGGTCAGTTCATATAACAGATAACATAATGAACAGCAGACATTCTGTTCCTTGAAGAGCTAATTAATGGCAAGGTGGGACTTTCTACTCATTTTTCTCCAAGTTTTCTTAGTGATAATTGCAGGGCCATGAGAGCAAAGTTCATGTGAGCTTTAAATGCAAAAGATGTGGAATGAACTGCATCTAAAGGTAGAGAGGCTGAATTACATTGATACTTCAGACATTCCATAGTTGATAAATGGCCACACCACACTGTCACTTTAGTTAAATGGATTCAGTGAAATAGTTCTAGACTTGTTCTTGAGAGGGAAGAAACATAGGGTGCCAGAATCTTTAACCTTAAACCAATCTTGAAATTTGTACCTGATGGAGATGGAGCGTTTATCTTGCTACCAGATTGTGAATTAATAATGTGTGCCTGTTCGGGTTTTACTGTTTGTGTATTTTTATTAATGATTATTTTTATGTTATTGTAATATTTATGAGTATTTGATTATGTTGTGAGACAACTTAGAGCATGAATGGTATCTTGCTCATCTCAATGTCTCTAGTAGCTAGTAATCTAGTAAGTGGTGGGGCTCAATAAACATGTGTCATGTGAATTGATGCCCAAGGATATTCTAGAAAAATGATGCAGAAATAATAGGCAGGAAACATATTATTTGCAGGAATAAGCCATGATAAGTTAATGTAAAGAAAAGTGATATGGTTGAAAAATGAATTGTCAACAAGAACATATGGATGATTTTGAAAATATATGGTTGAGCAAAAGAGCAGGTCAAATAATGCTGTGATGTTTGGACATTATGTAACATTCACAACTGTAGCCACTTAAATATGTTTATTTTATTTCTGTATTTAGGACGAGGTCACCAAGGTCTCACTACGTAAATCAGACTCGTAGTCATTGTCCTGTTTTCACCTTCGCAAGTGCTGGCATTGCAAGCGCCCACCACCACATCCAGTCTCAATCACCATCTCAACACGTCCCTTGGGCAGGGCCGGCATGGCAAGCCTGGGATCAAAACTAGTCCACTATGCTCTGCCTAAGCAAGTGCTATAGTCCTCTGACCTATCAGGCCAGCCCAACCTAAAGTAAAAAATTTAGGGTATATTTCATCTTTTAGGAATTTGAACATGATGTAAACACATTATGCAAAGTGCAACTTATAAGCATCTAAGGTATTCTAGGGCATAGTCTCAGCCTGAAAGGAGATGCTATGCAATATCTCAATTATCTTTTGTGGTTTTTTTTT
>NW_004524764.1:1613926-1617005 GCF_000260255.1 Octodon degus | reverse complement strand
GGTTTTGAACTCAGGCCCTTGTGCTTGCCAGGCAAGCGCTTATTCTACCGAGCCATTTCCCCGGCCCGACCGAACCATTTCCCTGGCCCTCAATTATCTTGTTTGCTACAATTTGGGTAGAACAGGTTATGTGGTCCCAAAAGTAAATATTGGCAATATTGTCAGTGAAGCACATTGTTCTAGGCTGAAAACCAGAGGTAGATTTACTGTATATATCAAATTTATTAAGTAAAACTATAATGTTTCCATTTCATTTTCCACCAGAAATGCATGAGAATTCCAATATCATGTCGTCACCAACTTTAGGTATCATCAAAATGTCATGATGAGGTGAATGTGCTAGACTGGGATTGTTGTTCGTATATGTATTTTTCTCTTAAAATGCGTAGCAACATCTTTTCTCATGCTAATTGTATGACTTCTATAAATTTTATTCCAATTAACTTTTTAAAAACTTGAGATACAAATTTTGAACTAAATTAGTTCTAGAAATATTTATGTTACAGAAACTAACATTTTAAGTATATATGTATATATATGCATATCTTTCTTAACAAAAGTCCTTTTTTATTGTAAGACTCTTTTAAAGAGTATATTTATTTCAATTAGATTAATATTGTATTAATATTATTATTTTGATATCTTAAAATTTTTTACCATGTCCTAAGTCACCTAAATATTTCTCTTCATTCTTTTTTGAAAGAAAAAATTTATGGTATCTTTTTTCTCAAATGATTAATTCATCTAGACTTAATAAGAATAAAATATACACTTGGGTTTATTTTATCCACATAAACCTCATGTACAATAATGATCTTAAATAGGTTGAATGCACCCAGAAAATAGTTTATTGTTATTGAAGTTCTGATTATATAAAAAAGATAGCAGCTATGGTTGAAAGAACTCAAAAGTTGTAGTGGATTCCCAGAAGTGGAGAAGCTGAGCTGTAACGGCTCCTTGAATTTCAGTAGAGTGAACTAATAAAGAGATCCAGAGGTCTGAGTGCGCTTGCTGGAGTAATCCTTGTGCTGGTGCATGAGACGGGACTGGAGACAGAACAGCTTCAGTGTGATCACGAAAACAGTATTTATATGCTGGTGATTTTATGATTTTATGGATGAATAAAGAGAAATGGGTAGAATTTATTCATTTTCTTCTTAAAAGATGGTAATAGCTATATCCTTTAATAATACTCAAACAACTTGATTATCCTTTATCACTTCCTTATGTAATCAGGTAGTAAATTTACTAACCTATCAGGTAGTAAATAGTACTTTTACTCTTCAATAATACTGAAATTACCAGTATATGCTGGATTTCTGAAGCTAGAGTTTTGCCTTATCCATTAAGGGAAGCTGCTCAAAACGAAAGATCTGGGGTGAAGGAAAGGAGAAAAGAAAGAAGAAAGGGAAATGTCTACATATGCAAGCGATACCTAAGGTAATTGTATTACTAATTTCTATTGGTTTATTGAAAGGAACAGTTAATGCTTAATTTTTTGACCATTTTTCATGTTATATCTGGTAATCTGAACAACTACTTTCTGACAATATGCAACAATACAACAATTGAGAAATTCTTATCATCTTGTTTTTTGATATTCTGTGTTGCTTCTACTGACTTTTATTTTTTATTCTTTTTAAAATAAAAATGACTCCATAGTGAAAGAAAAGATTTTCATTCTATAGATCAGCACCTCCCTTCTTGTTCTTCTTGCTTCCATTTATCTCCTTTCATTGCTCATTTCCAATGCGATGTGTTAATTTTTAAAAATGGAAGTTGATTTGTTATAAAATGACTTGCCCAAAACTAACGTGGCAATGCCATAGCACACAAATAAAATCAAAATCATTACAAGTTGTTGCACCGGTAATGATCACATTGGTTCTCATTTCTGTTCTGCTTTGGTACTTCTAACATGCTACGTAACTTTAAAAATGCACATTAAGATTAATCTTACCTTTTCTATTATTAATATGTTCTATGGAGTTGACTATAATTGACTTTTTTCCTGATATACCTAGTACCTAAAAGTGCATCTTTAATATCTTGGAGTAAATAAATGAATAATTTATCATATACCCATTGAATGTATTTATCAGCACAGTAAAAGAGATTAGTAAATAGATTTCTCTGAACTACTCTTAAAATTTATAATAAACATTTTTTTCTAAAAGAATGTTGGGCCAGCCAGATAACTCAGTTGATTAAAGTGCCTGAATAGGCAGATGCGTGGGCCGGGGTTCGATCCCCTGCCTGTCATGCCAGCCCCACACGTGGGGTGTGCTGAGACAGCAAATGAGACTGGACATGGTGGCATGCACCTGTAATCCGAGGAATTGGGAGGCTGAAACACAAGAAGGAGCACTAGGAGTCCAATCTGTGTAGTGAGACCCTGTAGACCTTGTACTAGATACATAAAAAAGTTAAAAAAAAGAATATTGACTTCATGGTGTTTTCATAAACAGTCCAAAATAATAGTGTCTTACATCTTAGAAAATGTAAGTGTTGCTTTACAACACGAAATAGCATTGGGAACATATCTAAATAGCATTGGGAAGAGAAGGTTAGAGGTTCAATTTTATTTTGAATTCATAAAATTTTATGAAAAACTATTATTAATCATACTTTACTCAGAATTTTCTTTTCTTTTTTGCATTATTATTAACTTTATTGGTACCATTTAGATATATATGATGATCATATGTGTCATAGGGAATTTGTATCTGTACATGATATATTTTGATTCTTGCTTTTCCTCCATTGACCTCCCCTTTTCACTTCCTTATTTACAGGGTTTTCCTTCCATTTTATCCTTTTTTGTTTACTTAATCTTATTTATTTTGAAAAGTAAAAGCAAAAGAAAGAACAAAAATCAGAAACAAAGACAAAAACAGGGCAACGTGCAGCAATACATATGTTACAGATTTTCAAACCAAGAATAGCTGATTAACAATGGAAGATATAGGGGGCTGGGAAGATAGCTCAGTAGAATAAGTACTTGCCTGGCAAGTGCAAGGTCCTGAGTTCAATCCCCAGTACAGCAAAAAAATATGGTTGATATATTATCTATTTTTTT
>NW_004524764.1:1607037-1607941 GCF_000260255.1 Octodon degus | reverse complement strand
CTGGTCATGGTATATAATCTTCTTAATGATTTGCTGTATTCTACTTGCTAGTATTTTATTGAGAATTTTTGCATCTATGTTCATGAAGGAGATTGGCCTGTAGATCTGTTTTTTGATTGAATCTTTGTCTTGTTTTGTTACTACCATAGTACTTGCCTCAAGGTATGATCTTGGGAGTATTGCTTCCTATTCAATTTCATTTAAAAATTTGAGAATTATTGGGATTAAGCTTTGTCTAACTGTCTTGTAGAATTTAGCTGTGAATCCATCACACCTGGGCTTTTCTTTCTTGGTAAGTTTTCTTTTTTTATAATATTTTCAATTTCATTGGCTGATATTGGATTATTCAGTGACTTTGTATCTTCTTGATTCAATTTTGGTAATTTGTACTTATGTAGCAATTTGTCCATTTCCTCTCTGTCTTTGATTCTGTGCAAGTAAGTATTTTCAAAGTAGCTATTAATGATCTTATGAATTTCCACAGGATTTTGCCATTTTCATTCCTCCTGCTTGATTTTTAGTTTTTTGTTTCCCCTTTTTGATGAGATTAGCTAGAGATTCATCAATTTTATTGAATACTTCAAAAAAATCAACTGTTTGAGTCATTAATTCTTTGTATTGTTTTCTTTGTCTCAATTGAATTAAATTCTGCTATAATTTTTGTGAGTTTCTCCTGTCATAGGGCTTTGTGCTTGATTTGCTCTTCTTTTTCTAGAAGCATGAGGTGCAGTATTGGGATTTTTATTTGTTCTTGCTTTTCTCTTAGTGTGTGAGTACACAGCTATGTATTTTCTGGTAAGTATGGCTTTCACTGCATCATTCTCGTTAATTGTGCTTGAAATTTCATTGGATTGTAGATGTTGTTTAATATCTTGTTTAATTTCATCTGCAACCCATTTGTTGC
>NW_004524764.1:1597655-1605447 GCF_000260255.1 Octodon degus | reverse complement strand
AAAACTCAAATTCCTTGCTAAGTGTAGTAAAGGAATCCTTTTATGTTAATCAACACTACTTCTGAGCACCAGGTTTTAGGAGTGACTGCTATCTACAGGGTCATCAATGGAGAAAGAAAAAGATGCATTTTGACTCCAATACTTAAAGGAACTCATACTGTAAGTAACATCTCATTGTCCTAAAATTAATTTAAATAAAAAGAAATAAGGAAAAAGTTCTGTTTCGTGACTAAAATTATATTTAATTTATGATACCATCATTTTTTGACTTTTCATACTGCTTGCTTTGTTATACCTGAACTGAGATAATACTAAAGCCAATATTAAATAATAAATAATAGATACCAAAAATTAAATATTTATAGCCATCTTTTCTTTACACTGAAGTCTATATAACAAGTACATTTCTTGGTCAAAGAAGTTGTCTAAATTCATCTCAAAAGAGATACAACTGTTTCATCAGAATCCTTGTGGAACTTGAGATTTAAAAAATAAACACAACAATGTAAAATAAGACAGTATCTGACTTTTTAAATATGTATTTAGATAACATGTTGCTGCTTCTTCAATACATAAGAAAACAGTAGAAAAATCAAAAGAAATAAATGATATTTTGTGTCCAACAAAATATCCACAACCTTCCAAACTTAGTGGCAGAAGAAAATTTAGTTTATATTCTTATTTGTTTGCTTAAGTGGTGGGAAATACAAAATTAGAGATAGATTCTGCTTGAATTTGAAATCATCCAATAACCAACTCTTAAAAGTGAATAGTGCAACCTTGCAATTTATAATTTTATAGAGGATCTCTATTTATTTGGCATGTTTTATATCAAAATTATTATTATTATTATTATTATCACTATTACTATTACTATTTTAATGTATTTAGTACAAGGTCTACATGGTTTCACTATGTAGATTGGACTTATAGAGATCCTACTGCTTTCAGACTTCCAAGTGCTGAGATTACAATCACATGCCACCAAAACCCATCTCATTTATGTCTCAGCATGCCCCAGAGGCAGGGCTGCATGGCACGCTGGGAATCCAATCCCCGCCACTACACTCTGCCTAAGCAGGCACTTTAGTCTACTGATCTATCTGGCAGGACTCTTTATTATTATTATTATTATTATTATTATTATTATTATTATTAGGCAGGCTCATCTTGCCCTGAGGGTGAGGCTGGTATGGCATGTGGTGCCAGAGTTCAAACTGTGGCTCCCTGCGCCTGCCTAAACAGGTGCTTTGAACTGCTGTGCTATCTCACTGGCCCCTTGTGTTAAAATTAACATTCTAATATTTATGTGAAGAAGTTAGCACAATGAATTTTTGAATAAGACTAATTCTTTACGCAGAAAAATTCCTGAATTCAAAATATTTGACATGTTAAGGAGTAACTTTTAAGAGATAGGTAAAGATGAATGTGCCAGAAGTCTTTTTAAGATGTTTTCATTACTCTCCCTTAGCTATTACTTGGTAGCTAAGAATTAGTTTCTAAGGTGACTGCAGATGGCCAGCTAATGAAAGCCATGGCAGGCTCCAGCTGCACGGAGAGGGAAGGGGATTAAAGGATAGTAAATGAAAATCTCATTTCCCTTCCAAAATATTTCAAAACAATGTTATTATGATGTAGTCTTATACTGGCCAGTGAAGCGGGTGGACATAACTCATGACTTGGGCATCAGTCAAGCAATTGAGTTCTACTTTTGTGCATGTGCATATACAAAAGAAAGTATCTCATGAGCCTTTCCAAAGACAAGAGGACCAAATAACTAAAATCTACTTATTTTCAAATATAATATGAGCAGAACGATACAATTTGAAAATAGTGTTATGGTAAACAATGTCCTGCACAAATTTATTTTTAATATCAGACAACTTGACAAATAAAAGTTCCTTTGTAAGAAAATTAGAAGGCTCAATAATCATACATCCTTATGTTATAGATACCAGAGGAGATCTTTTATTATTGATGCTTGTTTGCACATCAGGATACGATTTCTCATTTCTGAAATGAGTGCCCTAGTTTAGTTGATGACTATGCCTCCTGATCCTTTTCATCTCATTCTGTTTTCTTTCATGGGATTTTCCATTTATCTCTCTATATATTTTCTCTGTTTCTAAACACAGCATCTTGATTGTGTTTTGGATTCTTAGTGCCTGTCTTTGTCAAAACAACTTTGACACTTCTCCCTAATCATGGCTTTTTTTTTCTTAAGCTTCGTATCCTAGCAGTCTTTTACTGAGCATCAGTAATTTGTTGTAAAATTGGCATTCCAAATTTCCTTAACATTTACACATACATCTTCTGTGATAATCACCTTAAGTGAGGCTGCCTTCCTTTGACAATTAGAAGAGATGTGACTGCAAAAAATTAATTAAAAAAGCATATAGTAGTTTTTGAAAGGCCTATTTTATTCTACTTTTTAACTAATATGTGATAGTTTTAAAAATACATGAGTTAATTAATGAATACTGGCTCCCATTTTTTAATCATAAATATACACAAAAAGAGTGCAGACACACATGCATGCAATCCATTGTTTAAACATTTTAATTATTTCCTGTTGCTCATAAAATTAAGAGATGGATGGAAGGAGGAGTGAGGGATCGGAAAGTAAATGAAAGGAAAGAATTAAGATTATTATGTACCAGCTCCTCCAAAGAAATGTGAACATTATATGCTACAAACATGTACTAATAAATAACATCAAACCAAATCAAGTTCTATAGCTCCATACCTACCATGGGCCATGTTGAGGTGAGATAGGAGTTCCAGAGGTTGTGCCTACCAGTACAGCCTTGCTAACTTCACCCCCTGTGTCGGTTCTTGAGAAGTTCTGTGAAGAACTTGCAGCTTTCTTCAGCAGAAGTCTACATTCTCAGCATCTTTAAACATATAAAGCACCCACTCCATATTTGGCTTCATTCTTTTAGCTTTAAGTACTACCCTCAGGTGTTCCATGACTGGGCTTTATTTAAAATCTGAGTGGAATCTTCCCAGTCCCCATGATTCTCAAATTGTGCATGCTTGTGGAACTAATCTCACTTGAATAATGCCAAGGCCTGTCTGCAGCTGGGCGAAGAGCCAGATTATTTGGCTACAGTGACCTCTGGATGCCTTGATGAATGAGTAGAGTGTGGGGAATCCTGGAGAAACAATTCCCTCAGAGGTATTTCTCAAGCTGGGAACTCAGAGACTTTCCTCACATGTATAAACTGGATACTTCTGCACATTTGAGTCTCGGGTATATGGGGTCTTGTGGATTCCTCTAATACACTTGAAAGCATCTTTTTTCTTGCCTCTTCACTAAGTGCTAGTTTTGTTGTTGTTTTCAATGCTGCTAATCTAATTAGGAGACACTGGCCTTAGTTCCAAGTTTACACATTGTTCCTTGAAGTTTAAGAGTCAAATATTTCAGAGATAACCGCTCTGTACTTTGTCCTAAATTCTCACTATAAATGCAGTTAAAAGTAACCTGCAGAGCCCATGATACAATTGAATATTGAGATGTTTTTCATATCCTCTGGCCGATGAGTTAGTCCATTACTATTAGGATATTGGCAATGTATACATAATTTTATTGTGCCAAGCTGTAGCACAAATGCCCTGAAGTCTAGACATCAGTGATTTCTTTATTTCTAGCTGAAACCTCTTAAGCTGGGCTTTACCATCTACATTCCTATTAGAACTCTGGTCTTCACAGGTGAGACCAGAGTCACATACCAGGCTGCCATACACTGTTCTAAGATTTCTCCAACAAATATCTCCAGTCCTACCCAAAAGCCTCCAGTAGACCAGTTGGAAAGGTTTTTGAGCCACATCACAGTCTTGGCTGGTACTAATCCCTCATATTATTCAGATTTCCCACTGCTGGACAAAATACTTGACACACACAGCCTGAAGTAAGGGAGAATTAATTTGGCTCTTGGTTTCTGTGGGTACAGTCCATGATTGCAGGTTCCAAGTCATAAATGTTACGTTGAAATAAGTGGTCAAGCAAAGCTGCTCAGTTAATGTGACAAGGAAGTAAAACAGGGGAACAGCTCAAGAGAGGACCCATCAAAGGACCACATATAGATACCAAAAGCTTCACTCTGTGCTTATTAATGTACATAGGGAACAATGTTCCACCTATGCCCTGGCCAGACCCAAAGCCAATTAACTTGACAATACCATAATTAATACAGAGGATGTGAATTACCATCGATGTTGATGACATTATTTGAATAAAAATAAGAACTTTCTATTTAAATATGTAAGAGTTTACAAGTGTGCCTTACAATAGCCACACACAGAGTCAGGTGAGGAAAGATACAAAAGGTTTATCTGCACTCTGGAGATCTGTAGGATCCAGGCGAAGGCCCAGAGCTCACTGTAATGTGCCTTGTGAGCACATATCAGGAAGCTGAAGGGTCTGGGATGGAAACTAGCAAGCAGTGTCCAAGGTGAAGGTGCAGCCTGAAAGTCCCGCTAAGAAACACAAGTGAGCCTGCTTTCTTTGTTTCCTTCTTATGCCATTCAGGTCATAAGCGTACTTCATGGGGCAAACTCTGTCTTCCTAAATCATCTAAGTCACACCCAGAGCTATGATGATCCAATTTAGTTTGGTAATTCTTACTCAAATCACCACAGTCAGTTAGCTACCAGAACATCACTTTTTATCCTCTGGAATTTCAGAATCAATTCATACTTACTTGATACAACTACCGTTATAATTCTAAGATCTTTGGCCCAATGTTTGTAAGCATAGTGAATCACTTACCCTCAAACCTATGCTATCCTTAATTAATCTGTTTTAAGAAAAATAAACATATCCTAACTGCTTACACTGTCTTTTGTAAGCAATTCACTGATTCCTGAAAAAAAATTGCATGCCTTTATTTTTTTGGACTTTTATAAAGTGTAGTTACTTCCCTAAAACCTAAGTCTGCCATACTTCAAAATTTTTTGCTAAACAGCCTAATGTTTTAACAACATTGCTAAATTCTAGTGTTATTACTTCCTTCTGTGCCTCTTTGATCATTTGTACTCTATTTATATATAATTTTTTTCTCTGGCAAAGTAACAAGTTCAGACACTTTGCTGTTTTTCTAAATTTTATTCTTCTTCTGTGGTAAAAGCACTAAGTACTGTGCTTTCTCTTTACTTTTAAGTTGGAAAGTTCAATTTTCTTGTCAATTTCCTTTTGTTTTTGCCTCCATTAGGAGAACTTACAGCATGATTTTGAACTTTTAACTAACAAAGTGCAGCTCGACTTATTTATGGTGGTGTCGAGAGTCAACACACTGTGATCAAACCAAGCCATTAGTGTCACCAAGCTTTCATCCAATCCAAGAGTACTCAATTTTATAAAATTACTCTTTTTATGAAGCAACTTCTAAAGGTTAGTAAATTATGTACCATGGAATACCATTTTAGAAATTTAATTCGTTATCTACAGAAAATCAGCTGAAATGTAGGTTTTGTCAGTATGCAACAGTTATTGGAACAAATGCATTCCTTTACTATTATCAAAAATAAGTAAAATGCATGTGAATTATTTTCATAAATACAATCATTGGTAAATTACATTATTTGGTTATTATTAATCAGGGTTATAACTACCAAATTTAAGCATAGAGTATGATGGCAAATTTGTCTTTCTATTTTAAGCTGTTTTATATAAAATTTGTTCACACATAGTTATACATCAACATGCAAACAAAGTGAAATCTTTTGTAATATTATTTTAACAAATATTAATTTCTCAGCTGTGCTGGAAACCTTAATGCTTTTCACTTAAGAACAAAAAAAAAGACTACAAGAAAACTAGGAAAATAATATATCATGATTATCTATTACAGGTGATGATATATTTTTATTTGAGGCATTTGAGATTCTGGACTTCTCATTAACTTTAGTTAAATTCAATTGACCATATGCACCTCTTTGATTTCCTATTAATGCAGACAAGTATCTTTCTTGGGAGGCTGAAAATAGGAGAATCACTGTAAGTCCGATCTACGTAGTGAGATCTATAAACCTTGAACTAGATACATAAAATTTTTAAAAAAGTATAATGTGTGTTGATCATTTATATTTTCAACCCTTCACATGCATATCCTCATATTACTTTTAATGAATATATTCAATATAAAAGTACTGCTATAAAACTGTAATTGTTTTATTTTGTTCACTAGTTTGGTCAACTTTTTACAATATTTAAATTTGTGTATCCTATTTATTGGAAGAGCCATGTAATAGAAAATAAAGTTCTTTTTCTGTAATATTTTCTGTTTCATCTATCATAATATTGTAACTGTGAAGGAAAAAAGTGAGAAATTAATTCTAAAGAATTGACAGTTGTAGCTTTATGCAAGTTAAAAAATTTGCAATGAGAAGATAAATTTTTCATGCTATTTAATTGATGAATTTATTTGGATACACTAATACAAAACTTTTTATTAATTTTAATTTTAAATTTTGTGTTTGAATTAGATTCCAGGCTGTTTAAAGATAGTAATGTTTAGGCTGTGTATGTAGCTCAAGTACAGAAGGCTTGGCTAAGGATCCCAGGGTGTAACATAGAAAAAAAGTTCCAATAAAAACAACATTTCTTAGCACAAGCATTGGGATACACACATTAAGCCCAAATCCAAAATCTTTGCCCTGTTACATTGCAAGATTATCCAGAAATTGAGAGAGTCAGTATCTTGTCAAAGTTCAATGAAATATTACAGAATATTCGGATTTCTAATTCTAGCATGAAAGCCTAGCTTGTTAGAAAATAATAAAAAAGCAAAACTCATTGAAACAAAGAAAAATGTAGAAAAAGTTAAAAAATCAGGTTTCATGACCTCAAATATATATAGAAAGAACAAGGAAGCTTCGAAAGCTCAAGACTTTCTCTATGAGGATCAAACCACAATTTGTCATTTGTATTTGCTTTCAAGCATTTGATAATCTAAAGTAGTAGACAACAGGAAAAGTTGATAGAGTTTTTACAAGTTCTATGATTCTGGACAGGAAATATTTTTAACTTAGGTTTTCAAAGGAGAAGAGTTCCTTTGAGACAATTTACAGGTAGTGAAGATGTAAAAATAAAAAGCTTTCTAGCTTTTTATTGCATGGATGTGTTCTAGTACATGCTTCAGAGGTTGAGCAATGAGAAAATTACTATTCAGAATTCCTAAGTATGATAGTTTCCACTGAATTAAAATACATAGACGTTTTAAAGTTATAATAAAAATGGAAAGTAGAGTTAAAAATAATATATGTGATAATGAGGTATAAGTATTTCAGACAGAGAGTTCAAATGAAGTATTATAAACATATTTGGTTTGTTACTTGGGGATTCAAAAAATTGCAGAGAAAATCAAAATTAATTATTTAAATACAAAATACATACTATTATTTCATTATTCTCTAAGAAACGTAGTATAACAGCTAGTGCCATAACAGTTACAACTTTTTCACAATTAAAAGTACTCTAGAG
This sequence comes from Octodon degus, assembly GCF_000260255.1. Taxonomy (NCBI): domain Eukaryota; kingdom Metazoa; phylum Chordata; class Mammalia; order Rodentia; family Octodontidae; genus Octodon; species Octodon degus. Next base: position 1,597,964 of record NW_004524764.1, on the reverse strand, counting down.
ATAATTTAAAATAACAGAAAGTGTACATTCGCTACATTCAAGCCTTATGCTCTTATTGGAGACGTGATTGACTATGATTTTGGTATTTATGTGAATTCCTGACTATTCTTCCTTGGATAATATAACAAGATTGTAATTAAATGAGGGTGAGTTAGAAGAAGATAAATACAAATGGAAGAGGAAAGTTCAATGAATAAATTTAAAATGTCAGAAAAAATTTAAAATTACAGTAAACAGGTTAAATATCACATGGGAAATAGTGTATATTTGAAGAAACAATGACTATAAGCTATTTCTTTTCTTTTCTTT
>NW_004524764.1:1589391-1595710 GCF_000260255.1 Octodon degus | reverse complement strand
ATAAAATTATAGAAAAAGTGTAACAAAGTATATCAAAATTTTAGGTCAGAAAAAAATCAATACACAATTTTAATATTTACTTTAATGAAATTAGTGGGTACTACTAATATTAGGGCATGTCAAATAAGAAACTGAAAAACTAATTGGAAAAGTATATTAAGAGAAAGGCAATAGTGAGGTTGTACAACAGTCCTGTATTTGTATGCAGATTATGGTATAGAGCTGTTTAAGACATTTAAATACCAATTTTGGTAAGTATGAGAGACACTGGATAAATATTCAATATGAATAGTAGAACAAAAAAGTTAGAATTTGGTTAACAAAACAAAACCAATGGAAGAGAAGTATGTTCTTTTTTTTTTTTTTTTTTTTTTTTTTTTGCGGAATGGGGGATTGAACTCAGGCCCTTGATGCTGGCCAGGGTAAGCACTTATTCTACTGAGCCATCTCCCTGGCCCGCGAGAAGTATGTTCTTAACAAATTAGAAGCTGTTTATAGTAAAACTTGCTTAAGATATTAGAATAAATATATCATTTTTAGCTTTGCATTTTGATGTCAATTACTTAGTCAATGGTTGCATTAGATGCTTGTATACTTAGCTGTCTTAGCAAACTTTAACCATTTTTGTTTGCTCTACTCAGAAATTCTGCACTCTAATTGTCAGGTATATGTCCTTTTCCTGGGATTTAGAAATTGTTGCTACATGGAAATTTGGGGTCAGCACTGAGGTCACGCCATACATTTCTCTTCTGAAGTCACAGTCTTGTGAGGAAGATTTCAGTGTACGTTGCTGTTGTGCAACTCCTTTTGAGAGTAGAGGGTAAGCATAATACATATCACCTTATCATACAGGAAAAGTTATATTTATTTACTTTCATTTACATTATTTATGATGCTTGAATAGCACTTATATAACATACATTGGAGCTATTAGGAAAAATGTTGTAGTCATTAATTTTTCATAATTTTCTTTTCTTTTCATTCTTTTTTTTTTTTCAGAACCGGGGATTGAACTCAGGCTCTTGCGCTTGCCAGGGAAGCACTTACTCTAATGAGCCATCTCCCCAGCCCCATGTTTTCATAATTTTCAACATAACTTATATAGGAAATGAGGGCATTCAGATTTGGAATGGATTCATTACTTGGTTAGAGGTAGAATCACAATTTACAACTAGCCTTACTCAATACATTTATGCTGCTCATTTTCTATGTTAAGAATATCACCTAACAGAGCCAGGGAGATGGCTCAGGGGAGTTAGGCCTTCCCTGGCAAGCACAAGGGTCTGAGTTCAATCCCCGGTTCCGCAGGGGGAAAAAGGTATGGTCTAAAGGTATATCCATTTAGCTAGAAATGTTTCAGGTTTTTTTTTTTTTTTTTTTTTTTATCACTGGAATTTCCTCATTGTCTCTTTCTTATCAGAATATAGTTAATAAAAATTTGAATTGATTAAAGATATGCAGGCTCTTTGAAATTCTTCTTGTGATTAAGTTTTGTTTTGTTTTGTTTTGTTTTTTTCTGGAACCAGGGATTGAACTCAGGCCCTTGCGCTTCACAGGGAAGTGCTTACTCCACTGAGCCATCTTTCCAGCCCCAAGGCTGTTTTGAGATAGGGTGTTGCTATGTAGTTCCATCTGACCTTGAACTCATTAGGTAGCCCCTCTGACTCACATGTGTAAATATCATATTGTGTCCCTTGTGAAAGAAACTGAAAGACTATATTAGATTCAAAGGTTCAATAGATATTTTGAAACAGAAAGAAACTACTCAAAAGGAAAAAACAGCTGTGATAGGAGAGGGAGAAAAGGAGGAAAAAATTATAAATACACAAGATAGCTAAGATAATTGTACTACTAATTTCTATTAATTCATTGAAAGGAATGGTCAGTGCTTGTACTATTTGATCAATTTTGAAGCCTGTATCTGTTAGTCTTAGCAGCACTTGGATGATAACAATATGTGATAGAATAGCCATTGTTAATTTCCTATCACCATGTTTTGAACTTCTGCATTTCAAAAATTGTTTGTACTCTTTAAAACGAAAAGTGCCAGTAATGTTGAAATTAAAATAATTATGATAAGTACAGATTTCTATTAACTCCCCCCTTGCTTTGAGAACAGCTATAGTGTGATTGTTTACACTTTGTGAAGGAATTCTAGAACTCTTCTTTCCTCAGTGGCTTTAGAGGATGTGATCACAGAGAGTAAATGCTACAGCCGGGAGCAATTGAAGCACAGGCAGGCTTCTAGTAATGGTGCAGTTTGTTCGCACCCCCCCTTATTCACTAGATCATGCACTTGTGCACCTTCTGGCTCTTCCTCAAGGTAAAACTGACCATGAGAGGCAAAGCCTTACAATCAGTTAAGAACCCTGAGCCAGCCACAGCAGCACAACAAAAGACATGAAAAAAAGTATCTAGATCTCTTCACAAGGTAGCAAGAATGATGAGATAATTGTGTTTGAAACAAGTAGGGATGTTTTGAACTGGATTAATAGTAATGTGCCATGCAGAGTAACACATTTAAATATTCACTGCATATTTTGATCATATAGCACTAAAAAAAGAAAACTCAATTTATGATCAGCTCTTTTATACAACGTAAAACTGCTACAGTTCTGAAGAAGGATTTTATATTTTACTTGCCTTACGCCAAATGAAGCTTTCATATATCATAGAAAACATGTCCCTTCCACTTATTCCAGAATATCTTTATTAAATTTCTTAATTGATACAGATATAAAAAGGCACAAACAGAAAGAAAAGTATTAGGAGAGATGTTTGAGGGTTTTATCGATTCAAGAGTTTCTTGAAGGGGCTGGAGAGATGGCTCAGTGGTCTAAGGCACCTACTTAGAACAAGCTTGGCAAAGCATCAGGGACCGTGGTTCAATCCCCCAGCACCACATGCCAGCCAGCCCCGCCCCCTGGTGGGCTGAGCTGGCCACACACACACACCACTCTCTCTCTCTCTCTCTCTCTCTCTCTCTCTCTCAAATATTTCCCCTTAACAAGACCTATCTTCAGAGGATGAAGGCAGAAAAAGTGAACATTTCTGGTTTCTTATTATCTGCTCGTGTATGAACAGTCTTACGTGCATCATTTCATTTAGATATAGGTCATAGAAGGCACATTTACAAGAGATGAACAAGGTTTTGGCTGCTCTGTTTAATATATTACGTCTTTGCATTTATTTAATTGAAATTATCATATTGTGTAAATAAATGAGGGTTATCATAAAAATTAAACTTTGTGTTGTAACTAATTCATTTAAAAATAATTTAACAGTCATTGAGTTTTACACTAATTGCTTTATGAGATTAATGAATTTACATAGTTATTTGAGTCTCATTACTTAGCCAAGTACAGAAAAAAAAAGAGCTAATAAACTACCCCAAGCACTTCATTTGGCATAAGGCAAGTAAAATATAAAATCCTTCTTCAGAACCACAGCAGTTTTACTTTGTATAAAAGAGCTGATCATAAAATCGATTTTTCTTTTTTTTTTAGTGCTGTAAAGAAATATAAATTGAGGTGAAACAATGTCATACATAGAAAGCATGGAAATTAACAGTATTAACTGTGATGGAATATTCTACATTTGGATCAACCAGTTCCAGTCAGAATAAATTTTCATGCAAAATGTTAGAAATACAGGAGCATTGCACACTGAGAACAAAAAAGCAGCTCACTGTGGTAGAAGCAATAGAAAGGAGAAAAGTACCTGATATCCAAAGGGCACTGAGTTGGTGAAGCGTGTTGTTGTTCTTCATAGAAGACACTATACAATCAGCTCTTACCCAAATTACCACAGGCAGTCAATGACACTTTTTCAGCAAGAGAGTATTAGGTTTTAATTTATGAGTCTAAAAATGTGATCAAGTAGCTAAGGCTAGTGCTGCACATATGTCTGCCTAGCAGTCTAGGAAGAAGAAGCAGTAAGTTTACAAATATGAGCCCAACCTGAATAGTTTAATAACATAGGAACACCCTGTCTCTAAGTAAATACATAAATTAATTAATTAATTAATTAATAATGAATGGCTAGGAATGTTGGTCTTTGGAAAAGTCCTGAGTTTAATCACCAGCATAAAAAGTAATCGAACTAATTTGTAGATGGGAAAGGTCTAAAACTTTCATAGGAAAGTACGTAATTGGATCCAGTACTTCCAGTTACAAAAGCAAAAGTTTTCTCCACATGGAAAATGAAAGAAGCATAATGAATTTAAGATGTAATTTGAAGGTAGGAACATTTCACTAATATCTGGGTTATTTCAAGTGAATGATATACAAAGGAATCAAGAGTTCCTCAACTTTTAATGGGACAACTGAGTTCATGCCAGTAAGATCAGCTGAGAATAGACAATGAGCAAAACCCAATTTGGAGGATTCCAGAGTGGGAAGTGATGAAGGTGAATCTAGACATGACCTTTTGGGTTTTGGAAAAATTGAATACCCAGCGAGAATGAGAATGCATACACAGTGAAGACAGTGGGGAACAAGGTCAGAGTATTGATTGGAGTGTGAAATAAATAAAATTTCTCCACAAAAATCAATAATTCCCTGTGTGTACATTTGTGAAGTGATTAAGGGAAGGAAAATGTTGAGTACTAGCTTACCTTGTCTTGGTTCCATTATTTTGTATGTGCAGGAATGTGCATATTGTGTGTGTGTGTGTATGTGTGTGTGTGTGTGTGTGTTTCTTGTAAAAAAACACCAACATTTATCATTCTTAATACCATGTGGACTCTTCAGACAGGGCACTTTCAATAACATCACCACAGAACATTGTATGCAATAAGCACTCTTTTAAAAAAGTATTTGGGAATGGAATATCTATCTTTAATAAAACTAAACAAAAAAGGGGATAGAAGAAAAGACCATTTTGTATCTACATATACAAAATAGTTAGGATAGATATACAGCTAATTTCTCTTAATTCAATGAGAAGAAAGATTTGTACTAAGAGTGTTTGGCCAGGATATCATGTCTGCATCTTGTACTATGAATAAACACTACAAAGACAACAATATGCAATGTATAAATTATTGAAACTGTTGTATTAATCAGTTTTGAAACTGTCTTATTGCTATTTCTCAATAAAATTAATAAAAAAGTATATTTTCTCCAGAAACAAATAAGCCACCCATTATTTAAAATTGCAAAATAAATGTTCTAAATGCAATAAATTGAAATGAGTTCATTATTGATTAATTGAATTTTAATAATTAGATAGTAACATTATTTCATTTGTTTTTGTATACATTTTTATGTTTATTGTATTTGGCTGCTACATTGTCTTACTATGTAGCTTGGACTCATGGTGATCCTCCCCCTTTCAGTCACCCCAGTGCTGGGATTACAGCCGTGCAGCACCACACTCAGACTCGGGCTAGCTCAGCCTGCACTAGGGCGGGGCTGGCGTGCCATGTGGTACTGGGGAATCAAACTGTGGTCCCTGTGCTTGCCTAAGCTTGCCTAAGCAGATGTGTTAATCTGCTGAGCTATCTACCTGGCATCTGTAGTATACTAAATTTAAAAATGTAAAAGAGTTTGCGATTTTATTCAAAATGTAAAATTAAAATATAGAAACTAAATATAGAAATAGTTATTCACTTTGTTACGCTGAAATTTGAAATACATGAAGTAACACAGAATTAACGTCTTTGTAATCACTAGTAGCATACAGTAGAAATATTTAACATTTTCTACATTTTGTTCTACATTGTGTTCTATGTAATTTAACTATTATGTCATTTTATCTTTAAGTATTTAAACTTAATTATGATTAAAGTTCTAGTCTTTAAAGTTATGTGTATATGTTTTTGTCAGTTTTAAACTTTCATTAACCTAAATATCTTTTGTTATCAATATCATTAAATAGAAATAATTTGACAGTGGAAAAATACTGCAGTTTTTCTTTTATAACATTTGTTTTGCTATTCTTATGTAATTACTGAAGCAAAGATAACAAGAAACATCTGATGTATATTTGAAATGTTTTAAAACATGAATTTTTAAAAATAGCTTTATATTTACTTTTTAATCCTATAGTTCTATGCCACTTTCTGACTATCTATGCCTGTTTTTGTTGTTGTTTTTTTGGTTTGGTTTTTTAAGGTTGAACTCTGGACCCTATGCTTGCCAGGCAAGTGCTTATTCTGCTGAGCTGTCTCCCCAGGCCCTGTATGTCTGTTTTTAATAGTTTGCACAAGTGTTTCAATTACTTTTCTTTGAAAATCAGTCTACTACATTGTTGATAAAATTCCATATCTTTATATTCCATGCCTTTAAATTGCTTATAAAATTTTTCATTTTTGTTT
>NW_004524764.1:1580963-1588275 GCF_000260255.1 Octodon degus | reverse complement strand
GGTTTAGTGGAACACAGGCACGCTCACTCAGTGATGTATGGTCTATGGCTACTTTTGCTCTACACCAGCAGGACTGAATTGCAAAGCAGAGCAACAAGGATTGAATGGATCCCAGGTTTTGAGATAGCACCACTCTTTCATTTGCAAACACAAAAGTGCTGACATCTGCACCAGAGTACATTTTGGAAGGTAGAAATTATATAAAGATTTTCTTCCTGTTGCTATATAGTTTCACTGGCCTTGTGCGTGTCAAGTATGAAGTCAGTATTTTCATGGTTTTGATCCAAGAAGGAAGAGCACTCACAAACATATGTTTGGATTGATAGTAAACTTGAAGAGTCCAGTTCTTCTAACAGTTGTGTGAGCATCTATTTTTTTTTGTACAAAACCACTTTTAGCAGTTTTAATTTTTGCTTAAGATAGTATCTCATAAAATCTTATTGTCACAGTATGATCATTAAAACATGAGACATTACATACCTAATAATTATGAATTGTAACTTTTTGTCAAAAGACCATCCAAGAATTGTATGAGTTTTAAGTTATTCCAATGCAAAGTACTAAAATTTCCAGAGTTTTATTTTATCATCAGCCATAAATATTTGATTGATAAATTGTGTAATATCCCAAAATAAATTTTATAGACCTACTTAGTTACTAGCTCTAAAAATTTTTTCCAGTCAATTTTTCTTTCAAATAAATTTAACGCAAAATGACAATGTGCTAAGATTCTCAATTTTTCAGTAAATTTAGTGTTGCTAAAGAAACAATTCAAATTTCAGGGTCAGAATTTTTATTATTGTGTTAAATATAGATTTCTACTAAAAGGATACACTTGTCTTTTGCCACCAAACAGACCTTCCCAAAAATGACATACTTTGTTTAGTAAGAGGGTGTGTTTAATAAGGGTTGTGTGTTTAACATGAGGGATGACCACAGAAAACAAAGAAATCACCTAGAAAACAATGCTTGGGACACTCACAGCAGAAATACACTTGCACCTCTTGATAAGCTCAAGAAAAATGATAGTAAACAAAGCCCAAAGTGGCATGAAGAGTGTCAGCCACTTGGAAATAGCTGTGAGTTTTGGTGGGGAAGCGTAGCTTAGTATTATTAAATAGATGGCAGGAAATCTACAGCATCACTTTATATTTTCCTCTCATGGCCATCATGTGATATTTGGGTTTTGCAATCTACTGATCCAAATGGAAGTTAAAGGGGAAGAGGGAGCAAAAAGAAAAGGAAGTGACAATTTGGATAGCTGGTTGTAGCTTATCATAGCCAATGGTAATGAAATAGTAAGAAGTATATTGGGAATAGTGGATGCATGAAATGTAGAACATTCTGTAAAAAACCTTTATATTTCTGGTCTAACACATTATCATAAACTCAGGAGGTAAAAACAACACAAGCTTCTTTTCCTACCATTTTGGAAAGCAAAAGTATGAAAGGGCTTCCAGTGAGCTAAATCCACATTATCAGTGGATTATGGTCTCTCTGAATCATCTAGGGAAAACTCGATCCCTTTGCTTTTGCGAGTGGCAGAGGACACCACTGGAGACTGGCTTGTGGCACTCCCTTGTCTTTGTACCGAGAGTACGGCACATTCGAATCTTTCCTTTTCATCTATGCTCTGCTCCCATTAGCAAATCTCTTCTGACTGCTTGTTTTGCCTCTTTTTTCTTCTTTTATGAGAATTGAGGTTTCATCATATACATCTTGATAGGTAGGATCATTATGCCATATCAAGATACCTAATTACATTTGAAAAATATATTAAGATACATGGGCAGCACAGTTATGGCATCTAGGAATTGGGATTTGAACATCTTTGAGAAGGAGGCATTATTTTGTGAAGTACATTATGTCTGAAGTTGTGGAGACTTGGTTTCAGGGTAAGCAACAAAGAGCCGGGGAGATTGTTCAGTAGGATATGTGCTTCCCTGGCAAGTGCAAGGGTTTGAGTTCAATCTCCAGCTCCACTAAAAAAAAAAAAGAGTAAGCAACATATTTCAGAGGAAAAGTGGTATATTCTGGAGTCGAAGACACATATCTTAATGTAATTCTGAAATATATTTGATTTTAAATTTGATTAGCTCATTTTTGAAATCTCTGAAGATATTTAGGCATGTATATATAATGCACACACGTATTTGAGTGTATTCAATATATGTGCAAATGTATATTAATATAACAAGAGTTTATAAGAAAGTAATCATCATAATAATATTTATAAAGTTGTCCTGAAAATAATAAAAATTTATATCCAGTATATTATGGACATACAGCTTTTGTAAGATATTTATGCATTCAGTGTATAAGCACACATATAACTTTCTTAATGTATGCTTTCATTGACATGTATGATTTTACCATAATCTGCCATAATGCGTGTGTCACTTAATAAAATATTCTTTTTAAAAATATATATATTTTAGTGAAGGATCTACAGGGTGCTCAGGGTCTCAATAATACATTGGACTCGTAGTGATCCACCTGTTTACAGCCTCCCAAGAGCTTGGATGACAGACGTGCGCTACCATGCTCACTCTCAATTGCAGTCTCAGCTTGCCCCAGGGGCGGGTCCAGCATGGCAGGTCCAGGGATCAAACCCTCAACCCTGCACCTACTTGCAGGCATTTTAATCCACTGAGCTATTTGTCTAACCCAAATATTTTTGCATGCATACTACACAGACATTTACAATTTAATTAGAATACATAATTGTGACTGTTACATCAGTACTTCTGGATTATGTATGTGATATGAAGAAAGAATACTGATATTTAGAGAAAATAATTTGAGTACTGACACATTATGTAAACTTCAATTTAATCCTCAATTTAAAATGCTTAATTTAAAATGTTTTCTGAGCTAGCTCAGTGGACTAAGCGCCAACTTATGCAAGCGCAGAGACTGGGATTTGATCCCTGGAACCACACAACACTCCAGCTACACCCCTGGGCGTGTTGAGCCAGAAACTGAGTCCAGTCATGGTGCCCCACACCTGTAATCCCAGCATTGGGGAGGCTGAAAACGGGAGGATCATTGTGAGTTCAAGGTGCATAGTGAGAACCCGTACCAAATGCATCCCCCCTGCCAAAAAAAATTGTTTTCTCATTTTCCTAGAAGGGCAAAAATTCCCATGAAGAAATCATCGTGTATTGTTCTTCTTTTTTCTTTTTCTTCTTTTTTTGGCAGAACCGGGGATGGAACTCAGGACCTTGCACTTGCCAGGGAAACACTTATTCCAAGTCTCTGCCTGTGCTGTCATTATTTCCAAATATTAAGGTTTCTGTATATCTTTTTTTTTTTTTTTTTTTCATTGTGTATTACTTCTGTGTCTATATATAAACATAGATTTATTCTGGAGATGAAATTAAAATATTTTCTAGAAACTCAGAAAACACTTCTATAAAGTAGGGAAGAAAGTAAAATGTTCATTTTTTAGTAAACCTTACCCAGAATGTTAAAAACATCATTGGCAATCTGTTAATGAGAATGAAAAACAGAACAAATTTGCTGCTCTCTGTAGCTAGCAGATACCATCCATTCTTTGAATGTTCTCAAGATAAATGATAACTGCCTTAATGTGAGGGGAATTGAGAGCATTATTTGCTATGCATAGTTCATCTGAATTCCACCTGGTAACCAGGATGGCCACCTGTGTTCCTAATTTCCTTTATCCAAAGAAACATGGGACTTCTTTCATCTTTGTGACAAGTAGGCAGTTACAATGTACAGGTGCTAATTTTCTTGGTGGTTACATTTTGTTTCCATTTTAAAAATTATTACTTATATGTAAAAGAATCAGAGAAAGACCTGTCAGAATCAGGACCAGGGGATATGCATGTAAAATTATTCTTGTGACTTAAGGGTAATACAGTTTAGTTAATTCTTCTTAGAAGTCTTGCTGCATGTCATGTATTCGAAATTAGACTTCACAGTAGAGTGTGCTCATAGTTAGACATTAACACTGTTCACTCCAACATTTACTGTTATACTTTTTGAGATACATAGGAGGATTGTGTAGCTTTTAAATAATATTTTTAAAGAGAGTACAACATAGTATTAAAACAGAAAAATTACTAAGAATAAAGATTTCACTAAACAAAAATATGAATTTCATCATATTTGTTGTAATACATAGTGTTGTCTTCAAGTTAACCGTTCATATTGTTAGATGTATGCATACAAAATTGGAAGAACAAAAAAAAACAAGAAATATATAAGAAATTAAGAAGAGAAAGGACAGTCTTGAACTTTTAAATTAGGTGTGACCCTAATGTTAGCCTTAGCTGATAAATTAAGTGAAGAAAGTTACATGGGCCAGTTCTTCCTTTACACAAAAACAGAACTATTTTTCTGCTTTATTAAATGAATAGAGTAGCTGAGGTCCAAATTTGGGGTCCTTTGAGTTGTCATCCCCTGTTGAGGACTGCAAGTATTGTAGCCCCCAATTAACCCAATGTGGTCATGGAATGAGAAGAAAATGACCTTTTATTTTCCCCTTTTGTTGTTTTAACCTATTGTGCAGAGATTACTTACTGGTGTAATGAACCTCCGTCTGATAGACATAGGATCACTGAAGTTTCTTTGAATACCATAGTCCTCATGAGAACGCTATAGAGCCTATGGAGGCTCTTTCACTGCATATCAATTATCATTTTACAAAATATCAGTAGTATCATTATAAGGTTATAGTGTGGTTAAAATGTTTATTTTCACAGTTTACATCATGTGTGTAAATTTTACTGTTTTCTCTTTTATACTTTGCTGGCATGAGCCTTTTTATGCTTTGAAAAGAATATTTTTTCATATATAAGCATATGTGCACCATCAATAAATGCTTTAGCTTTTGTGACAGAGTACTAAGGAAAGAGACCAGAATTCAGAAAATTGTGGCAGTTAGGATAGTTTAATTCCTCCATAACAGATAATCCAAGAGTTGGCTGTGAAGCACAGGAAGCCTTGCACTTCATTCATGGTGGGAAAATGTGATGTGCCCCAGCTTTGTTGAGAAGCTCTTTGTGGACTGCAACTTCTTACCTATGTAATGACAATAGATCCATTTGGACTCTGTGACAAGATGACGCTGAAATTCATAAAATGTGGATGTGCCTGCACAGTGTATTATGAGACCACATTGGCAAGAGTTATTACTGTAATTTATACACTGATCTGTACAACTAAAAGCACAAGTGGATTAAAAAGTGAAGAAAATTTTGGTCAGCTTTCAAAATTGTCCAATGCAGAATTTGTCTATATAAAGAGAGGCTAAGTCTTCATGAAATTCTACCATATATATTAAATTTCCTTTCCCTCATCCCCAAATATATGTGAAAAGTTTTGAACTAGTTAAAAACTGTTTAAGATAGAAGATGTTAGGTGGAGAGTGATCAGAGAACATAAGCACCTGCCTGGTAAGCACAAGGTCTAGGTACAAAAAAAGAAAAAAAAAAGAGGATCCAAAGTGACATTGATTCTTCAGCAATCAAAGAGAAATAATCACTTCTTCCCTATGAAATTGGAAACATAACCATGTCCAGATAGAAGGCTATCTAATAAAAGTACTGTGCACAGAAGTACACATAAAAATAGATACTACAAATAAGGATATCAAAGCCATTGTTATTAGGAAAAATTTATAAACACTCAAAGTCTATCAAACTTGAGATTTCAATGAAACAGGGTATTTTCATAAAATAGACTCTAATTCACTTTATTTATTTATTTATATTTAATGCATTTGGTTGTTGCAGGGTCTCACTATGCATTTCAGACTCGTGGTGATCCTCCTGCTTTCAGCCTCCCCAGAGCTGGGATTACAGACAAGTGTCACTACCCCGGACTCAGTGTGCCTGGGTGAGGGGCTGGCATGGCATGTGGCGCGGGGATCAAACCATGGTCCCTACACTTGCAGAAATTTGCCTAAGCAGGCATGTTAGTCCACTGAGCTGTCTCGCCAGCCTCCCTAATACACTTAATTTGCTAAAAAAAAAATCTTAGGATGTGTAAGAAATATGTTAATAATAATTAATTTTCAAAAAGTGAAATAATAGTAATTTTTAGGAGAAGAAACCTGCAGTGATACTTTAGAGTTTATTTCTGAAACTCAAAGCACTATTAATATTCTTGGATACTTACTAATTATTTTTCAGTATCTGGGATTGTACTCAGGACCTTGCACTTGCCAGAGAAGTGCTTATTCCATTGAGCCATCTTCCCGGCCCCTTACTAATGTTTTATTCATAATTTTCTAATTGCAAATAATGAGTTTGAGAAATGTATATTAAAAAATGAAGTATTAAAAGGTCAACATCTTTTACATTTGATAGGCATGATGTGCAGAGCATTACTAGTTCTAATAGAAGAGTTGTAGTGGTTGAGTGTGGAAAAGAAAAGTAGTTAATCATTGAGCTTAGTGATTTTAGATGAAAAATAATCTAAAGAATAGTTGTTCAAGAAGTAATATACTTATAACTAGTAGATTATGCACTTAAGTGGCTAAAAGACAAATTATATTTTAAATGTATTGCAAAAATTTTAGGACTTAAAAACTTAAAACAATTTCTCCAATGAGTCTAATAAAAATTCCCTATGGGGCTAGGGAGATAGATTGGTAGTCTAAGAGCCTGCTTGCCAAACTGAAGGATCTGGATTCCCCTCCCTGGTACCATCAGCCTTGCCAGACCCAGAACTCAGCATAACGGCACACGCCTGTCATGCCAGCACTGGGACAGCCTAGACAGGAGGATCAATATAAGTCTGAACTGTATAGCAAGTTATATAAATCAATATATAAGTCAAGATATAAATCAATATCAGATTTCTTAAAAATAATTTTTAAAAATATTTATTTTAAGAGTAAAAACAAATAGCATTAATGAACACAGAAGAATAGTAGCAAGTACTAATAAAAATAAAAAATTAATCATTCTTGCATTACACATTTTCATTATTAAATATCTTGCTCAGATTAACAGATATAGGTATGCATAATTGATTAAAAATTAAGCACCAAGGTGGCCAGATAGCTTAGCAGAATAAAGCACCTGCTTATGCAAGTGCAGGGACTAGGGTTCAATCCCCTGCATGCTATGCACACTCTGCTCCCAGGGCACCCTGAGACAGGGATTGAGACTGGGCCTGGTGATGCATGCCTGTGATCCCAGTGCTCAGGAGGCTGAAAACAGGAGAAAATGAGTCCAATCTGTGGAATGAGACCCTATAGACCCTGTACTAAATACATTTTTAAAATTAATTATTTAATTAAACATTAATGCTTGCTTTCAATAAACCTTGATTTTTT
>NW_004524764.1:1565161-1580863 GCF_000260255.1 Octodon degus | reverse complement strand
GCACATTTATTTTAAGTATTTATTTATTTATTTGTTTATTTATTTTGTAGAACCAGGGATTGAACTCAGGCCCTTGCACTTGCCAGGCGAGCACTTATTCTACTGAGCTATCTCCCCAGCCATAAAATCTGCTTTATTTATTATTTTTTTTTCAGAACCAGGGATTGAAGTCAGGCCCTTGCGCTTGCCAACGAAGCGCTTATTCTACGGAGCCACTTCCCCGGCCCCAGTTGTGCACATTTAGAGCAAAGTTGAGAGGTATTCAACCATGGTTTTTGTACTGCACTTTGCAGTTTCTGATGTAGTTGCTCATATTATAGATACTAGCATAAAAGTTAGTCAAAGTAAAAATTTAAACATTAACTGCTGCTTTTGAAAAACTGATAGAAAGGAGAACTACAATCATCTCAACCATCTTAAATATATACTTAATGATTTTCCCCTTACCTTTTCCCCATTTTTCCCTTTCCCTCATCTTTATTTTCTATTCCTTATGTTCAGTTTCTTCCCATTTTACTGTATCTATTACTCCCTTCAAAATTTATTTATTCTTTCAGGTTCTTAAATTTGGAAGACAATACAATATCTACACATGTGGTTCTGATTTATTTCACTTATGAGTATTGCCTTTAGTTACATCCATTTAGCCATAAAGACCTCAAGTTTGTCTTTCTTTACACTTGACTAATACTCCATTGTACAAAAATACCACATCTTTTTTATCCATTCCTCAGGTGATAGACAGGTTGCTTGTTTCCAAGATTTGACTATGACAAATTGTGCTGCTATAAATATGGTTTATAACAGGTGTGGTATGATGTTTTCAGTTCTTTTGAACAATACACAGAAGGGGAATACATAGGTTCAGTGGGATTTCCAATCCCCGGTGTTTGAGGAGTCTCCACACTTACATCCATAATGGTTATACCAGTCTTCTTCCCAGCAACAGAGGTTTATTTTTCACTTCTCCAGTATTTGTTATTAGTTGATTTCTTTATGACAGCCATTCTTTTGGGGTAAGACATTATCTCAAGTTTTTTAATCTGCATTTCTCGAATGCCAATGCTGTACAACATTTTTGCTTGTATTTACATGTCATTTGTATTTCTTCCTCTGAGAAGTGCATATACATATCAGATGCCAGTTTTTGGATTGTGTCTTTGAATTTTGGGGGCTTGTTTATTTGCCCCCTTTGGTTCTTCATATTCTAGATAAAAGTCCTTTGTTTGCATGATTGTTACTTAAGATTTCTTCCTAGTTCATGGGGTGTCTTTTTTCCCTGTTGGTGATTTCTTTTGACATGCAGAAATTTCTCAATAAGATGAGATTCCAGTTGAGGATTCTTTCAAGTATTTCCTGTGCAGTTTGGTTTATTGATCATAGACTCTCCACCTATCCCTATGTCATCAAGATTTCTCCTTACTTCCTCTACTAGTAGATTTAGTGTTTGTGTTTTAATATTTTGATCTTTAATCCATTTTGACTTCAGTTTACTGCATAGCAAAAGACCCAAGTCTAATTTTAGTTTTTGATCTGTGGAGAGCCAGTTTTTAGCAAAATTTGGTAAAGAGTATGTCTGTCTTCCAGTGAATGTTTGGCCCCTTTGAAAAGATTAGGAGGCTGAAATTGTATGTGGATGTATCTGCATCACTTAATCTATTCCAGTGATCCTTGGGTCTGTTTGGTTTGGTTTGGGTTTTTTTGTTTTGTTTTGTTTTGTTTTTCCAGTATCATGCTGATTTCTTCACAGTAGCTTCATAGTATAATTTTAAGTCAACAATTGTAATGCCTCCTGCCTTGATATTGTTGCCCAGGATTACATTGCTATTCTAAGTCTTTTCTGGTTCCATATTAATTTTAGGAAGGATTTCTTTTCCTAAAATCAATGATGTACATTGATGGCATTTTAATATGAATTTTATTAAATCTATATAACAATTTTAGGACTATGGGCATTTTAACAATGTTGGTTCTTTCTATCCAGGAGCAAGGAATGGTTTCCATTTTCAAAATCCTGTTCAATCTTTTTTCAGAGTATAGTAGTTTTTGTTTTATGGATCTTTTACTTCCTTTGTTAGATTAGTTCTTAAGTATATCATTTTTGGAGGATGCTATTGTGAAGGATATTGTTTCTTTAATTCTCTCAGTGAGATTGCTAACTGTGTAGTGGAATGTTATTGATTTTTTGGTTTTGACTTTGTATGTTGCCATAATAGTAAATTTGTTTATTAGTTGCAAGAGCTTCTTGGTGGAGATTTTTGTGTTTTCCAGGGAGCATTTCATGTCATCTGAGAATAATGAAAGTATAACTTCATCTCTACCTTTGGTTATTCATTTTATTTCTCATGTTTAATGGTTCTGGATAATATTTCCAGAGCTAAATTGAATAAGAGTGATGATAGTGGACATTCTTATCTTGTACTTGATTTTAGAGTAAAATATTTTAATTTGTATCCATTTTGTATAATATTGGTTATTGGTTTGTCATAGATGGCTTTTAAGCTTGAAATTTAAGCCATTTACTGAAATTTTCTGTAGGACTTTGACTAGGACAGTGTTTGACTTTGTCAAAAGACTTTGCTGCATCTGTTGAGATGATTATGTGGTTTTTGGATGGTTATAATGACATAAGCTATTACATTTATAGGTTTGTATATGTTGAACCATCCTTGTATCACTGGGATTTATCTCCCATGATCGTGGTGTATAGTCTTCCTGATAGAATGCTGCATTCTATTTCCTAGTATTTTATTGAGGATTTTTGCGTCTATGTTTACCATTGCTTCTTTTTCAATATCCTTGAAGAGTTTTAAGACTGTTGGGATTAAATCTTCTCTAAATTTCTTGTAGAATTCAGCTGGGGATCAATCAAGACCTGGGCTTTTTATTGTTGGTAAGTTCTTCATTACATTTTCAATTTCAATGGCTGATATTGAATTATTCAGTTTTTACATATTCTTGATTCATTTTTCATAATTTGTACCTATGTAGAAATACATTTGATTCTGTGATACTAAAGATTTTCAAAAGAGCTATGATGATCTTCTGAATTTCCATAGGATCTTTAGTAATTTTGTCCTTTTCATTCCTAATTGCTGAATTTCATTTTTTTACTCTCCTCATCTTGATGAGACTAGGAAGGGGATTATTAATTTTATTTAGTTTTACAAAGAACCAAATTTTTTATTCACTAATTCTTTGCATGGTTTTCTTTGTGCTTGAATTTTCATTGGATTGTATGTATTGATTAATTTCTTGTTTAATTTCATTTGTGCCCCATTAGTTGTTAAGGAGGATTTTACTTGATATTCATGAGTTCATGGGATTTTTGTAGTTTCATTTGGTGTTAATTTCCAATTTGGCACTATGGTGAGATGATATTTTAGAGATAATTTCTCTTTTCTTGAATTTACTTTAGCATGATCTGTGGACCAGTAGGTCATCTGCTTTAGAGAATATCCCATGTATAGCATAAAATATATATATTCAGGTGATATTGGTGAAACACTGTATATGTCCACTAAGTCCATTTGATAAAAGGTTTCTTTCAGTTCTGTTATCTTTGCTAATTTTTTTTTTTTTTTTGTACTTGACATCTTTTTCAGATAAGGGAATGTTAAGGTCCCTTTTAAAATTTTGTTATTGGTTATTGGATACTTCATGGTCTTTAAAATTTGTCTTACCTTGGTGGGCCTACCAGGAAGAAGTAGGGCCAGCAGCAACTGGGTGCAGCAGACCTGCCAGAAAGGTGTTGCAGGACCAGCAGCCAGGGGTAGCGATGGGCCTATGCCGCCTCAGTGGGACTACCAGGAAGGAGCTGCGGGACCTTCAGCTAGTGGGCCCTCGCAGTGCACTTGGACTGGACTCACCTGGAAGGAGCAGAACACAATAAGCAGGCCTGAGTCAGGTCCTTCCAGGTAAATTCAGGTTCAGTAGATCTAAACCCAGTGAGCTGAGGCACACAGATGGGCCAGCCAAGCCCAATTTAAGATCTGCTTTGTCATATAGCTATAGTGTTTGCTTCTATGGTATGAAGTATAAACACAGTAGTTACAAAAGCTTGTCAATTTCTAAATTTCATTACCTGTTATTAGTATTGCTAAATGTAGTACTGTAAATATGAAACCATATCTGCATTAATCACAGGATTCCTCTTGATTATTAATATCAGCAAATGCTTGGGTAATAATCTCACCAAAGCCCTACTTTGAAGGAGAGAGGACAGTTTGAAAAGGAAACTAATACCTCAAACTCAATCGATAGAGAAGGAAAAATATCGGGACACACAAAGCGATAATCTCGGGAGATAGTTCAGTGGAATAAGCACTTGCCTGGCAAACACAAGGACCTGAGTGCAATCCCTGGTTCTGATAAAAAAAAAAAAAAGCAAGAATCTGATACAGGAGAGATACATAACAAACAACCTCTTTACAGAGAGGCTCTGACTTCAGTGATACAGCTACTTACTACCAAGTTTTCACAAAAATGTATCACAGAAATCAAATTAAAGAGTTCTCTCTGAAACAGAAAATGAGAAAAAGGAGAAATGCATTCTCAGGCCCCAAGCCCCAAGCCCACCCACAACAAATGCAGGAGACATCAACATAAAAGAAATTGGAAGCCACACATCTGAAATCTTTAAAATAATATCAACTGCAGTAAAGATAAAATATTGCAGAAGACTACAGAGAAGATCAGATTGGAAATAATAGCACTTGTAAAAACAGAAATTTTAAGTACAATGAAACAATTGTTAAACATTTTTAAGGAACACGCTGATAAAAAGAACAGAGGACAGTACAAAAATGATGGAAACTTGAATGAGCCATATAGGAAAAAGTACAATACATGAAGCTGATTCAAAGATGTACCAGAAATTATAAACTCTATTAAAATTTGGCAGAACTGTTTGAATGAAAGTGAAGATAGACTTTCAGATATTGAAGACACCATTGCAGTTAGTGAAAAGGTAAGGGAAGATGTCTTAAAAGCAATTAGGATCAAGGAAATAATAATTCAATAGCTGCAAGGAGTTGCAAAGATGAACAACGTAAGACTAATAGGCATCAGTGAGAATGGAGACAGTACAGATGACATAAAAGAATATGGGCACTGGGGCCGGGGAGATGGCTCAGTGGAATAAGTGCTTCCCTGGCAAGCACAAGGGCCTGAGTTCAATCCCCGGTTCCTCAAAAAAAAAAAAAAAAAAGAAAAAGAAATATGGGCACTGGGACAAGTCACACCTAAATATTTGATCAATTTCTTAACTTAGTGGCTCCCAATATATCCCACTTTTGCATTTTTTTTCAGAGATAAATATTCAAGAGAAGCTATATTTGGAGAAGTCTTTAAAGGACTTCTTCATATTCTAACCAGTCTGAAGATTATAGGTACTTGAATGCAGCAAAATAACCCAATATAGTCCAATAGTTCATAATAGTAGTTAGTTATCAGCACAACTGGCAATTGTTGTTGACTTGAATGATGCTTTTACAGTTCCGAATTTGAATATACCTTCACTTTTTATACCTCATGGCTATAAAACTTTTCTGCTGGATGGTTAAGACCAAGTTAAAGCAAGACTTATGAACCTAAATATGTAACTTTTGTATCTGACAAGGTCATCCAAATCCCTTCAGGATTTATGCTGGAATCATACAAACAGCATCTTGCAGATCTTTTGTCAGTATCAGCCATGTGGATGAGTCATGGCCATTGCTTGACTACTTTGCTCTCTGTGAAAGCCTGAGAGAAATTTTTCTCTATAAGGGATAAATTATAATATAAGAAAAGACAAACTCAAATCCCTTATAGCTAAGTGGATGGAATTAGTCTGTACTGGTAAGTGAAATAAATCAGACCCCCCCCCCCCGTGTAAATATCATATTGTCTCCCTAGTTTAAGAACTTAACAGAACAAATAAAACCTGAGAGTTACAATACATATAGTAAAACAAAAAATTGAATTTACATTTTAAATTAGGAAGATGAGAAATAGGAGAAAAGATAGGAAAAAAGAAATGAGCTTAAAACACACAAATATATATATATATAGATAGATAGATAGATAGATAGATAGATAGATAGATAGATAGATATACAGGATGGCTCAGATGATTGTACTCATAATTTTCATCAGTTTTTCTCTGAAAATAGCAGTTGATGTTTATTTTTTTAATGTATTTAGGAAAAGGTCTACAGGGTCTCACTACATAGATCAGATTCATAGAAATTCTCCTGTTTTCAGCCTCCTGAGTGCTAGGATTACAGTTGTGCACTACCAATGTCAATCACCATCTCAGGGTGCCCCAGGAGCAGGGCTGGCATGGCACACCAGGGATCAAACTCTGGCCACTGTGCTCAGTTAATGTTTAGAATTTTCATCTCAACTAACTCTGTATGCTGATATCTGCAATCTGAGCAGCTACATTGAGGACAGCAATGTGTAATATGAAATGCATGGTTGAATGTCTCTCATCCTGGTCTTCTTTATGTGTACCATTTCTAATATCTCATCGATTATTATAGTCTGTTTAAGTAAATTTTAAAAAATAAAGATAAATAAAATTTGTCTTCTATAGTTGGGTGCTCCCATATTTTGGGTATACATATTTATGATTTTTATTTCTTCCTCTTTAAATTGTCCCCTAACCAGACTTCCTTTATCTCATGTAATCATTGTTTTGTTTTGTTTTGTTTTTTTTAGTTCAGATTTTCTCTGAAGAAAATAGCTATCCCTGTTTTCTTAAAGCTCCTAGAGCATGTAATATTATTTTCCATCCTTTGACTTTCAGCCTATGATTTTTTTTTGGCTTAAATGTGTTACTTGTATACTGCATATTGTTGAGTTTTCTTTCTTTATCCACTCTGCCTATCTATTTCTTTTAATTAGAGAATTTAGTCAGTTTACATTGATGATTATAATAGATATGTATTGGCTTATGTTTGTGATGTTATTTTCCTATTGTGTGTTCTTTATTTTTACTGTGTTCCATTGTATTTCTCTTTGGTGGGTTCTTTCTGTTGTTCTTGGAACTGTGGTCATTTTGATCCTTTTCTAGATTTTTATTTAGTATTCTGTGTAGACTTGATTTGATCATCCTGAATTTATTAGCTGTTCTTTATCATGGAAGTATTTTACTTCTCCATAAAATTTCAAAGAGTATTTTGCAGGGCATATCAGTCTGGGTTGGAATTTATTTTTTCTTGTAGGACTTGAAATATCTTGCTCCATGTTCTTCTTGACTTGATGATTTGCATTGAAATATCTGATGTTATTCTTATGGATTTTCCTTTAAATGTGATCTGTTTCTTTTCTCTAGAGGTTTTTAGTATGTTGTTCTTATAATAAGTTTCTGGGATATTGATTATTATATGTCTGGCTGTGGTTATAGATTCAATTAGTTTGATATTATTTGTAGTTCTATATACCTTGATTATTTGGAAATTTTTCTACTTTATGTCTGCCCATAATTTTTATGTCTTTTGTGTTGGCTCTTTCTCTTTTTTTAAAAATTTTATTTATTTATTTATTTATTTATTTATTTATTTGTGGGGGGGGTGTGGGTGTGGCCAGCTCAGCCCACCAGGGGTTGGGGCTGGCTGGCTTGTGGTGCTGGGGGATTGAACCGAGGTCCCTGTGCTTTGCTAAGCTTGTTCTAAGTAGGTGCTTTAGACCACTGAGCCATCTCCCCAGCCCCAGCTCTTTCTCTTTGATGTTTATAAATCTTCATTTTTAATCATCTTGAGCTTGTTGGGTTATTATTCCCTGGATCCTTGTTGTTTTAAAGAGATTTTTTGGTTCCTCATTACTAACTGCAATGATGTCTTAAAGGTCTAAAAGTATTTGAGCGCTTCATTCAAATGGTTTTGATAATGGAGTTTTTAATTTCCTGTATCTCTTTGAATCTGCTTCACGCATTCTGTTTCTTTCCAATATTGCTCAAAGTTTCCATCATTTTTCTAGTCTCCTCTATTTTTTATCAGTGACTTCTTTAGATATACTCACTCATTGTGTAATTATAGTTATCATTTCTCTTTTTACCTGGCAAATTACGTCTGATCCTATTTTGTCTTACTCTTTGGCTATTTTTTTATTTCAGTTGCTATTATTTCAGAGATTTTTTGCTGTGTGACTACCTCTTTCTTATATGTGTGTGTCTTCTGTATTTGTCATGGGTAAGCTCAGCTTCTCAGGTTGCATTATTCTCCTTCCTTATGTCACTTTTTTTTAATTTCAAAGATATCTCTTTATTTTGATATGGACGATACTTTCTTTGTGAAAGTTTGATGGTAGGTGGCTGCATCACTGCAACCAGAGCCTCTGTGTGACAAACCTATTCTTTAGGTATCCCTTATGTATCAGAAATTCTTGTTTTGCTTTGTCCCAAGATTTTGCCTTCTTTATTGATAGTGTGATATTAGTTTCCATTTGTCACTGTCCTCTGTCCTTCAGTATAGATCTTTGGTGAGTTTCTTAGCAAAATGCCTCCCAATATTCTTACCCTAGGGAGAGTATATGGTTAAAGCAGATATGTTATTTCTAGTTACAGTAATACAATTAGCATTATGAATGGCAGAAACCAAAATTTAGAAATTGACACACTTTGGTAACTAAAGGTTTTGTGTTTTATACCATAGAAGCAAATATTATAGGTATGTAGCAAAGCAAATCATATATTGTAAATCTTATGTAAATTCATTCCCCTGAGCACTCTCTGGGCAACTCCCCTTCACATACATACAGTCTTCCAGGCATATGAGTTCGCCTAAGTTACCACCTGCTGCTTTTGTTCTGTGAGGATCTTCGTATAAGTCTGGGCTTCAGACTGAGCCTAGCAGTTTGCCTGGGCTCACTGGGTCTTTCCTCAGGTCTCAGCCTGTCCTCCTAGAACCATGCCAGTGAACTCAGTCTTCTGGGCCAAACTGCATCCAGCAGGCCAACTCTTTCTGGAGGGCTGCACTTCAGTTCCTGTGCACTGCCTTGAATTTCATCGGATGGGCCATATTCCGCCTGATAGACCAAACTAGATCTGTTGGGCCAATCTCTGCCCACTGGACTATACCTCAATTCAAAAAGAATTCTTTGGGTAAAGTATTTCTCTAAATTTCATTGATTGCTTTAAATAAAATAAGTTTGGAATTATTGAAGTATAAGGCAACTTTTTGAATAGTAAAATATGTAGCATGAAATAATAAATTTAGTGTCACTTTATTGCTGGCCTATTTAAATTTAGGGTGCTTATAATCTTTTCATGATCTTACTCTAATTTTCATTTAAATATGAAAAATAGAGTTTATTTTTATTGTTTAAATACAGTATTTTAAATGGATGGGTAACTTTTTAAATTTTAAAATATTATTTCATTTAGCAATACATTTCACGTAAAGATGCATTATTTTCCTTGCTCTCACATATCTGCTCATTCTGGTCCTTTCCCAACACAAAATGTACTGCTTTGGTGTAGTCACAGGCTCTAAATTAACAATTCATCTTTTAAGAATTTATAAATTACAATAATGCCAGAGATTTTGGAAAATGCATCTAGTGATTGAAGTGCTACGTAAGAGTGAACCTTCAAAACTGGCAATAGAGAACATTTTGCAAAGCTTTGCTAGATTTCCTGATTTTGAAATATGTAAAGCTAAAGGTTTGTAACATAGGACAGTATCTTTATTAAGTTGTTCCCCAAACCACAGGAGAAAAAATGTGACGGCAGTTGTGATATCTTTTGTTGTCTTTTTTCTGGCCATAGTGCCTTATCTGCATCAGCATGAAGTGAAAACCATTCTGTAAAATCATTTAATGAAAGAATATCTCCTGGTTCAGTAAAATTCTACATTTTTGTCTTTTTGCCAGAAAAAAATATTGCTGAATGTTGCTCAGAGATATTGCCCTCTCTTCTTTCCTTGCAAACTTAGTACTTTGTACAGGAAAAAATAGATTCTTCACAGTATTTTGCTGTTTCTCTAATTTATTAGATCAATATTTTAACAACATATTATTAATTAATATTACATGATAGAGACATAAAAAGATGAGACACCATGTGTTTTTTTGATGTTCTCAGTTACATCTTTTGATAATTCCATGTTTTAATTCATTAAATAATTTTGATTGTGGTTAATTTCTATCCACAGCTTTGTTAATACCATATTTTTATTTTTAGGATATAAGTAGATTTATTGGAAACATTAAACTTCCAACCTTTGTATACTGCTCATTTCTATTTACAACTAATAATAGTATAGTAATATATGCTATAAGAATACACAAAATTAGTGTCTCAATTTTTAATTATAGCTCTATTAGAGGATTATCCAATGACCATGGTCTAGACTATGCTTATTAAGCGTAAGATTTACATGGAAATGAAATAGTTAACATATAAAGTTTCTTAACAGACAACATCAACCTGGTTTGATCTAATCTAAGTGAATTAGGAAACTGAGACAACAAGATTCCAACTTTGAGCCCAGCCTGGATAATACTCTGGGCAGCAGAGGAAGAATATGTCTGAAAATACAATAAAATGTGTTGGAGATGTAGATCTTTAGGTGACCAAGACCCTTGGTTCAATACCCAGCATAGGAAGCAGGTAGAAGTAAGAGAGGAAAGGAGGCAGGGAGAAAAGGAGAGGAGGCGAAGGGGGAGGGGGAGAGAGAGAGAGAGAAAGAGAAAGAGAGAGACAGAGACAGAGACAGAGACAGAGACAGACAGAGACAGATAGAGACAGACAGAGAGACAGAGACAGACAGAGAGACAGACAGAGAGAAAGAGAGACAGAGAGACAGAGATAGAGAGAGACAGAGACAGAGAGAGGCAGAGACAGAGAGAAATAAATTTGTTCCAGGTTCAATCATCTATTGTCTCCTAGATACACTGACAGCTATTTTTAAGTGATACGAACTTTTTATGAAATTGTGAAAGTTATTGTCTAGAAAGATTCTACATAAATGCCTGTCTTTAAAAAAAATCACAGAAGAGACATATTTAACTTTTATCATAATTTTTTCTAAACATAGCTTAAAATTTTTCTTTGAATGATATAAGTCACCCTAAAGGACAAAATGCTGGTGTTTGCTATCAAGTTCCTACAAAGTGGACTGACTCCAGGACTGGCGGTGTCCCTATACAGTGCTATACATTTGGCACACAAGACAAAGTCAAAAACTTTTGAGTCAACTTAAAGACAAAGTCAAAAGAAACAAAAGCATGACTACACCACAACAAGAATGTCAATTCCTCTGCTCATCTTTTCCCTTCACTCTTAGTATTGTTGTTAATTCTTTCTTTCTTTCTTTCTTTCTTTCTTTCTTTCTTTCTTTCTTTCTTTCTTTCTTTCTTTCTTTCTTCTTTCTTTCTTCCTGCAGTGTTAGGGATTCAAACCAGGGTCTCATGTGTGCTAGGCAAGTGCTTTACCATCTACAACCCCAATCAAACTTTTAATTTTCTCTCTGTAAGAAGAGATGTGTTAACTGCTAGGTCATTTCTTTTTAAAAAATATTTAAATGGCCGTTTCCTTGACATGTGACTAAAAATCTGCCTTTAAATTTAGCAAGTTGAATCACTTCCAAGTTACTGAAAAATCTTTTAAAGCAAGTACTGTACTGATGTCATCAGATTTCCTATGCTCAAGGTTACTGTATTTCCTTTGAAAGACTCCAGTGGTCATTAAAAATTATTTCGTGACAGGAACCATATGTGTTGGCTGTCTAGAAGAAAAGATGGAAAGCACCGAGCTGTTTCTATAATCTATTGGCTCTTGATGATACCCCAAGCCTCACAACCTTACAAACCTGAACTCCAGCCCCCTGGGAGACTGAATGCCTGACATTTTGACATGATCAATTATACATTTTTTAAGTTACAAATTGCACAGTGTGACTTTAGAAAGTTATTGCTAGAAAGTTTGTATTCTACGGCACTAATGTGTCAGTCTTGATGTTTTTATAAAAAGAAATATGTTAATTACTTTATCAAAATTATAAAACATAAGCAAATGTATGGAAATGAAACAAAAATCAAAATCATTTAAATTTTGTAAAGCAACAGTATACATTAAAAAACAAATATAAAAATCCATTAAATTTCTATTCTTGTTTTGCATTTCCGTACCATTTGCATCATTCTGTGTTTCTTTCTTGCTATTTGTTTTGGGTTTTACTCTTCAAAATTAAAATAAAATAAAATTTCTAAAGCAATGTGAAATTTCAAGTCATGATACTAAGGATATTCAGAATGTACTTTATTTGTATTCCACAGAAAAATTGTTCTTCTATTCCATTCTGTATTCTTGCTTACTATCTATAAGAACTTACATAAAATGGTTTGTTGTTAAATATATAAAATGATTAAATTTTCTTTTCCTGACTCATTTGAACATAAGAATACAAGTTAATCCTTATAAAAACCATGAGTCAAAGTGAACAATGTAATCCTGTTTGATTTTAGCTCATTTAAAATATTAAATTTAAAAAAATCATTAGCTAATTTATTTTCTTTTTCTGAACTTAATATGTGTTAGATACTTTTACATATATTTTTCCTGTTATGTTTCTAAATATCCATTTAACTACTAATTAACATATAGAAATGTAAATTCTGATTGAGAAAATTGAAGTCATTCTCTCTAGCCACAGAAATAGTGAGAATTTTCTAATTCCAAGTTTCATGACCACTCTAATTGACATCATTCCATGAATTAGACTGTTGTATGTTTTTAATATATGGATACAATTAAAGGAGAACTATCTCTGGACTACTATATAAAGGACAAGAAAATTCATATATAAAAATCAATGGATAGGTCTGAAAGGTAAAACTAGCTCAATATTTCTTTTTATGAATTAAGTTAAAATACAGACAATGAAATTGAACCATCTATAATGTTAATTCTTGCCTTCAATATTAGGGATTTGATAGGACACTTGTTATGGTTTTGCTAAAGCAATTATAAGTGAGGATACATTGCTTCTCATTGATTGACATGTTTTATCCTTGACAGTTGAAGAACTTAAAGACAAAGTCAGTCATTGATTAGCTGTCACTTCATCTCCTTGTCCTATGACAGACTAAATTATGTTTGCATTTCCAATGAGTTAATGCTGGACAAAGTGAGCACAGAGAAACAAATTGCACTTTTAACAAATATATTAAGCAAAAAAAAATAAGGTAATGTGTGGGTCCACTAACAAAAAGCAGAAAAACACATTTTAAAAAGCAATCTAGAAAGGACATATAGTAAATACATACAGATTCTGAGAAGTTCAGTAATATATAAGTAAATTAAATCGGTATCATTATAAAATTATGGAACAAACTACTACAAAGTAAAGCAAAGATTTTGTTATAGGTATTATTGATTATAAAGTGAATTTCACTCAAAAATTAAAAACATACCTCATGTATTTTAATCCTAAAATTTTTCTTCTTAGAGAAAATGTAAGCAATAATTATATAGCATGTAAAATTGACCATGCTGTTTGAACATGGCAGTCACTAAACATAGTTGTTCTTCATTCAAAGATATTAGTCAATACATTATAGTTTTCTGATATGGTGTTACTATCACAATTAAAATATTTTAATGTTATTTGTTTTAATTTTTTCTGCATTATAGCTCATTCAGTTTTTAAAATGGACACAGTCATAACATTTTCCTAAAATAGACCACATTTCTAGCCAGAATTCTTTTAAATCAAACCAATGAAATCCAATTTAACATGGTTTAGATCACATATATTGCAATGATCTGTTTGATTTATTCTCATTTAAAAATTAAATGAAACAGGCCATCACTGTCTATTTCATGATACCTTCAACTGGATTCACCGAGCACTGACCTGAAAATAAAAATTTATGTGCGAGTAATTTAAAGATCTTTTCCTTAATAAAATGTGTAAAGCAGGATGAGAAAAAGGACTAGAGAGAATCCAATGAAAAGACAAATTCAGTCAAAATGTTAAGTACAAATTAAAGCTGTGGAAAAATGGAGATGCAGCTATGTTGCATAAATTATTGCTCACAATTTAGCCTGATACAACACAGGTAAGTTTTCATAGCTCATCAGGAAGTAAATGAGAGAAGATATAATGAAACAGACCTCTAGAAAACTCCACCTCTCTGTGGATGACCATGAAGCAAGTTCCATTTCCTACAATTAGATCTTCAAAGCAGACTGTAGCTGTGTCAGGCAAAAAGCACAGGAAATCTGAGGCTCGGGCACAGAGGCTGGGCAGCCCGCTAGAACTTAATATTTACTACACACATTACCCAAATTCAAAAACAATGTTCTTTATTTGTTGTAAGTCCCAGTATATGAAAACTTTTATCAATAATAATAAAATATGGCTATCTTTTCAGAACTTAGTCACTGACGGTACATAATAAACGGTATATAAATCTGTGGTTGGTTTCTTTTATGTTGAGACTTCACAATTTCAAATACGTTGGCAGATGCTAAGAAAGAAAACTAGGAAATGATAAATAAACAGACATCTGTATAAAGGCAAAACAAAAGACTTTCAAAAATTTTGAAATTATAATATTTAGGTATGGGGTCTATATACAACTGTTACTTTGCTTACACAGTGCTATGCCTGAGTCTGTAGGACAACAGTGGGGAAGGAAATATTGGGAGCTGGGGTAAAAACGCAGTGTTGAAATTAAACACAATGGGCTGATTCGGATTTTCCTCACTTACTATCTTCAAAACACCCACTCCAACGATGTATGTTAACTCTAGGACACCATGAATGAATGTCTCACAGAATGAAGCATTTATCATTTTCATCAAAGGAAAAAGACCACGCAAAACTTTCAAGCAGACCTGGAGCATCTCTGTGTCAGCTGATAGATCAGAAACTCATGAAAAACACATGTGAATGATACTGAACTCCTTGGCATAAAGAGAGTGTTTCTGATGTTCCGCATCACTTTTTAAATTTCATATAAATCATCTTTCTTGCACGGCTAAGGCCTGAATTGAATTCCAGGAAATGAAGTTTATCATGGTAACCTGTTGCAGCTCAAATATACAGCTACTGTTCCAAATTATGCCAACCTCACCATTAAGGAGAAAAACAATCTGCAGCACAGTCCTTTATGTTTTACATAGAATTGGTCAGTTGTGACCATTACGAAGAAAGTTGTTATTCAAGTTAATATTGATATTATTTAACAAAGAAAATGAATGCACAGTGACTAGCACAGGTTTAAGAAGAGGAAAAGCTGAAAGTTGTCAGTATAATTCATTGATATCATACTTTAAAAAATTTTTTTTGAGAAACAAATAGCAATGAGACAGTTTTAAAACTGATTAATAGGACAGTTTCAATAATTAAAACATTGCATATTGTTGTTTCCATAGTAATTATTCATAGTACATGGTGCAGACATGGTATCCTGTCCAAACACTATTAGTACAAACCTTTCTTCTCACTGAAATAAGAGAAAGTAGCTGTATATCTATCCTATTTTGCATATACAGATACAAAATGGTCCTTCATTTGTATCCCCTTTATTGTTTAGTTTTGTCAGAGATGGGTATTCCATTGCCATTTTAATATTGTAGGTGTATGAATTCGGCAAAATAACCCAATATAATTTTTTAAGGGGCTGGAGAGATGGCTCAGTGGTCTAAAGCACCTACTTAGAACAAGCTTGGCAAAGCATCAGGGACCGCGGTTCAATCCCCCAGCC
>NW_004524764.1:1562422-1565061 GCF_000260255.1 Octodon degus | reverse complement strand
AATGGTATTGGCAGGGAGGAAAAAAAATTAAAAATATTTTATTTATTTTTCTTCACATTCTGTAGGGCTTTAAAGTTTAACATATCAATACTTGATGGAAAATACCTGTTCCATGCTATGTCTAAGATGTTTGATATTCAGACAGTGAGGTTAAGCTCAACTACCTATGTTATAGGGTAGTAATATAATTAAGCTTCTCTTCTGGAGGGTTAACACCTTAAGTTTACCAACCAAAAATTAGAGAAAAATAAGGGCTCCAAGGACAGCCAATATTCTGGTCCTAGTCTTTCAAGGTCAGTGGTATGATACTTAATGAAATTCTTTGAAAGTCATTATTTCAAAACATTATTTTCTTTTATTCTTGAGAAATTAATTTGCATACCATTGTTCTATTGCTATTCATTTTATAATATATTTGAGTGTAAATTTTTACCACATCTTGGAGATTTTACTCATAAACCTCAGTTCCTGTGGGGAAAAAAGGAAGAAACAACTCTCAAATGTTATTTGCAGAATTAATGAAAAAAATGGCACTGCACAGTAAAAATACTAGTGTTTTTGAAGTTAAAAAAAAAAGTGTTCTCTACACTTCCAACATAAAGTAATGTTCCTTACAATGTATATTGTTGCCAAATGACAATCTTTTATATTGACTATAAAGTGTTTTAATTCTTTTGTAGAAAATAAAACCTGGAAAGTAAAGCTCCTCATATCTTGCTATAACATTATGTTAGCTAATTTAGTAGTGTTTTTATGACGCAACATTATGAGCCTTTCATGCATCATTTTGGCATCACAATCATACTTCTTGGGTGCCAAATGATTTTCATATAATAAATGGCAATGTGAATTACTTATAAAGTTCACTTTACCATGCAAAATTAGTTTAAATATTTCACATGATGTGCTGAAAAAACACAGATGTGAATTTGTTGAACTTTACAAAGTCTATGTAAGTGTTCAGAGAATAAATTGGATGAAAATGCATTTGGGTTTCTACTGCATTTACACTAAAACAAGGGAAAAAACTAAAATACATTTTTTAAATATTGTATTTTTAACAAAAATAAACAAAAGTTTAAAGAAAATCTTATTTCTTTACTTGTTTTCATGGATTATATTAAAACTATTGTAGGGGACTTTTGATCTATATTATGAATGCCTCACTGTTTCCTTGCAGTTAATTCCTTGGTTTCCATGAGAAA
This sequence comes from Octodon degus, assembly GCF_000260255.1. Lineage (NCBI taxonomy): Eukaryota > Metazoa > Chordata > Mammalia > Rodentia > Octodontidae > Octodon > Octodon degus. The sequence continues at coordinate 1,563,856 of NW_004524764.1, read as the reverse complement.
GTTCCATTTGTTTGTTACTGTGCAAATAACCATAATTTCAAGATATGTTGAATGAAGCTTCTGATGGATAATTGAAATATTCTTCAGAGGACCTGCCAGATAGCTCAGGGGATTAAGCACCTGCCTAGACAGAGCACAAAGACTGGGGTTTGATCCCTGGCATCCTATACTGGCCCTGCCGCTGTGGTGTCCTGAGAAGGCAATTGATACTGGGTGTGGTGATGTGCACCTGTATTCCCAGTGCTTGGGAGGCTGAAAACAGGAGGATCACTATGAGTGAGATCCTGTAGACCCTGTACTAAATACAGTAAAAATACAAACATATATTCTTTACAGTTCTATAACTTTACAGAGCAAAGGATGTGTATGCCCACATTAATAATACATAAACATTTTAAATTCTAATGCAATGCATGAAATTCAATGGAATGGTGTATTAGAGTTTGAGATTTCCCTTATAAATCTATTCTTTGATTGTATGGCAATTTTATTTATCATTATTAATATTAATTGCATTGGCATTATTTTTTCTGTATTTTAAGGAAGGGTCTACAGGGTGTTCAGGGTCTCACTAGTAGATCAGACAAATAGTGATTCTCCTGTTTACAGCCTCCCGAGTGCTGCGATTATAGGCGCGTGCCACCAAGCCCAGTCTCAATCAACATCTCAGCTCACCCTTGGAGTGGGGCCAACACGGAAGGCCCAGGGATTAAATCCCCAGTCAGAGCACCTGCTTGCAGATGCTTTAATCTGCTGAGCTATTTGGCCAGCTCTATTGGCACTATTTAGGTACACATAATAATCACATTCATTGTAAGGAATTTGTGCCTCTGTATGACATATCTTGAGACCTCTTACTCCTGTTTCCCTCCTCTCCTTTTAATGAAGAAATTTTAAAGGAAAGCATAACTATATCATTCAAACACATAGGCTAAATTAGTAGTACTACATTTTGGTGGCAAATATTTCAAAGGTTTTGCTTGTATGTCTCTGTCTATCTTTGCCTCTGTCTGTCTGACCCTTTCCCCATTGCCCCATCTCTAATTCTATAGATATGTTTGACTAAATTCGTCCAAGTTTATAAGTTGAAAATATTTCCCTTACAAATGATTTGGAGGCACTTCATAACATATAGACATGATATGAACATAGCCAAAGACTATTTTTCTCTAAAAATGTAGTGACCTAGCAGAGTGCTAGCTATTCCATGAGAGAAAATGAAACATATTGAACACGAATAATTAATTTACATTTTTAAGTTTGGAAAATATATTACAGCATATTAGTACATTAAAACTAAAACAACAGGGGCTGGAGAGATGGCTCAGTGGTCTAAGGCATCTACTTAGAACAAGCTTGGCAAAGCATCAGGGACCGCGGTTCAATCCCCCAGCACCACATGCCAGCCAGCCCCGCCCCCTGGTGGGCTGAGCT
>NW_004524764.1:1545909-1562022 GCF_000260255.1 Octodon degus | reverse complement strand
TCTCTCTCTCTCTCTCTCTCTCTCTCAAATAAATAAATAAATAAAATTTAAAAAAAATATGTATTTGGTAATACATAAAATTAGGCTCTCACTAAGCACCTCAGATTCATAGTGATCTTCCTGTTTGCATCCTCCCCAGCACTGGGATTACAGGCATGTGCCACGAAGCCCAGACTTGGTCACTGGCTCAGTATGCCTGGATGTAGGGCAAGCATGACACATGGTACCAGGGATCAAACCCTGATTCCTGCCCTTGCCTAAGCTAGGAGCTAGGTCTGCTGATCTAACTTGTCAGCCCTGCTATTATAATTTTGATCTCATCAAAGCCCAAAGCGTAAAGTGACTTTGGTTCTCTGATACAACATAAGCGTATTATATTGAAGGTACCTACCGCCTACAGGCTTTGCTACATTTTACCAAATAATTTTTAGAATAAAGAGCATGAGCTCCTGGTGAGTGTGCAACAAGTTCAACTGTAGAAGTAATTTAAACCTCCATGAGACTTGATTTATGAACCATAAAATTGGAATAATATATGAGGCAGTGAAATTTACACATGCTGAATTGTTTTAGTGAATTATTACATTTAATCTTTACAGAAACCTTAAAATAGACATATTGTTAGTACAGTATTGAAACTGAGATTTGAAACTAGTATTTAAATTGGTAGTTTATTAAAAGTCCAGATAATACATTAACCTTCTTGCTAGCTCCTAAGTAATTCTTACACTAACACACAAAATCCCTCACTGACCTAAGAGGATCAAATGAAGTGAAACTACTTTAACACTATAATCTATCATTCAAATATTAAATATATGATTCAAAGCTATAAAATGGAATTCATTCCCCTAAGATTCTGTGTAACTGTGAAGAATTTTAAACTTATATTTGTCTGAATAAATTATTTTCTTAATAATTAAGAGGTAACATGATTTACCAAAGTTAATTATTTCATTGTATTACTTTAATTATTGAATACACTAAAATAGACAACATATTTTATAAATATCATTCTACCTATAGAGTTTGCCAAGATTATAAATAAAATGATCAATAAAATATAAAATATTATCATTTAAAACTCCAGACATTGATCATAGAAGAAGGGCTTATGTGAGACATCCAAAAGTTTCAATAAAAATGTTACACCTTGGGAATTTGAGCTGTGTTCACATGACATGCTTTATAAATGTCACATACTGTTAGAGATGTGACAGTGAATAAAATGATCAAGTAATATAAATGAAAAATATCAGCCTCAAATCAGCAGTAGTAAGTAAGCAATCTGGACCACCAGATGGAGAATTAACTGCAATTCAATTATCTATATTAAAATGACTCCTAGGTGCAATTGAAAAAGATACAACATTAAAAAAAAGAGAAATTGACCATATGTAGCAGTTAAAAAAAGATTTGTCAATGCAAAATGAATGATTGTGGTACATAAGGCTTTGTTTTGTCATGGGAGATATTTATGAGTGTGATTCTAGTCACATTGTACTTCATGGTGAAACAGGCATACTGTTTTTGTGAATTTTCCATTTGCTCCTTCTTAATTCAAGCAGATTTTAGATTATCAGAGGATACCGCGGAACAAAGCAAATTTTGCTTTCATATAGGTTCCATTTGAATTTTGCAGATTGTGAATAGAAGAAAAGAATACAAACTATATAAACAGGATAAAAGGCATCAGGAATTGTAGTAATAAAAAATTCAGTTGGAAGCAGGCAGAGATGCTTTTCTCCCTATGGATATACAAGAATTAATTGAATTGATTTTGTCTGAACTGTACGTGGCATCTGAGAAAACTGGTAAAAGTACTATTATATAAAATTAATGGAACCATAATTTTGACAACATAATTGAGAGCAGTTTGGAAGCAATAATCATATTTTAACATGTACGTTTGCTTTGGATCAGCAGTTTCAATTCTGGGAAATTATCTGTCAGAAGTATGCTTAATTGCCCAATGTGATATACATTCAGAGGTGTTATTGTAACATTATTTATAGTGGATAAAGATTATGAAAATGCTTGAAAAGATCTGGCAAGTGTGAATTTTTGCAGCAATATCTAACAGAAAATAATACTTCACATAGAAAAATATTTTATATGTATGTACATTTATATGTATGACATTTTTATTAGGTACAATACCCCAAAATATAACTTTTCATATCCAATGTTTGGAGGAGCTTCACTACATAGTATCATAGTAAATCTATTAAGCTCAATAAAATAATGAATTTAAAGCACACAAAGAAATAATAGAGCAAATTATAATAAAATGTAATCTATATATAATTCATTGTTTTGATTATCATTAATTTATGTGCATAATTTAATTTAAAATGTACGATGCAATTTTCTTTTTTTGCAATTTTTGCAATTTTCATGTAATACCAAATTTTTATCGTTTTAAAAACTTTTATGGGTACATACATGCACGACATAGTGATTGCATTCACTGTAGGGGATTGTTACATTTACATGACACATTTCAATTTGCTTTTTTCCTCTCATCTTCCATTCCATCACATTCATTGGTTATAAGATATTAAAAGAAAATGAGACTAAGGCTAAAGAACACATCAAAATCGGGGCCGGTAAATAGCTCAGCGGATTAAAGCGCCTGCAAGCAGGTGCAGAGGCTGAGGGTTGAATACATGGGCCGGCATGCCGGCACCGCCCCAGGGGCACACTGAGAGGGCAACTGAGACTGTGCGTGGTGGCACGCAGCTGTAATCCCAGCTCTTGGGAGGCAGTAAACAGGTAGATCACTATGAATCTGATCTATTAGTGAGACCCTGAACATCCTATAGACCCTTCCCTAAAATAAAATAAAATAAAATAAAATAAAATAATCAAAATGTAAGATAAGTGTATTAAGTCAAAGTACACTTTTAGATATATTGTCTGCCCTGGAATACAATTGTTTTTCTATTTTTTCCTATTATCCATGTTTTATTTTATACTTTATAAATATATTGATTTTTTCATATAAAAGAAGTCATGCTATGTTTCAGCTTATATATCTGGGTTACTTCACTCCACATGATGGTTCAAGGTGCTTCCATTTTTCTTAAAATGACTGAGGATTATCATTTATTGGAAAGTCCATTGTGTTAAAATACCATGTGTTTTAGTAATTCTGTTGAGGGATAGCTAGACTATTAAATATTTAGCTATTATGAATTGCTCTGCTATAAACATGGATATACATGGATTATTGGTATATAATGTCGTTGACTCTTTTGGGAAGATACCTTAAGGAGAGTATCTGGGTCAAATGGAATTTCTACTTTCAGTTTTTTGACAGATATCCATAATAATTTCTATAGTGACTGCATCAGTGTTCTGTGTCCACTAACAAGGAGGAAGACTTCCTTTCTCCCCACAGCCTGACTTGCATTTGCTATTGCTTGGCTTCTGAAAGAAAGATGGATAATAAACAGCCTTTCTCAAGTAAGATAAAGCCTCAGTATTACATAAATTTTCATTTCTTGAATCACCAGTTGTTCCAAATATTGTTCCATACATTTATTTGCTGCTTGTACTTCTTTTTTTCTGAAATGTGTCTATTCATTTAAGATGTTCATTTTTTATTGTGCAGGTCTATATTAAATTAAATTTGCTACTCTAATTTTGTGTGCTCTTTATGTATTTTAAATTTATTCCTTTGTACTAAAGTAGCTGGCGTTTGTTTTCTCCACTGTATGTTTTCTCTTTGCTCTGTTAATGGTTACCTTTGGTGGGCAGAAGTGTTTTAATTTGATGAAATCCTATTTGTTGAATCTGGGTATTGTTTCTTGTATAGCCAAGCTTTTGTTCAGAAAATCTTTGCTTATACCTGAGTCTTCAAGAATTTTACTTATTTTGCTTTCTAGAATATTGAGGGTTTCTGTTCTAAAGTTTAGTTCTTTGTTTTTTATTTTAGTTTAATATGTGAGAGATGTGGGTCCAAGTTCAACCTTCATTATGTAGAAGCCATTTCTCTTAACACCATGTTTAAAAATAGGCTTTCATTCTTCCAGCGAAGGAATTTATTCCTTTTGTCAAAAAGGACAGGGCTAAATATGCCTATACTTTTTGAAGTGTCTTTAATTTTGTTCCACTGATTCACAAGTCTGTCTTTTTTTTTCTTTTCCCATACCATACTGGTTTTATCACAGTATCTTTCAATTTTAACTTGAAGTCTAGAATTTTGATGTTTCTTACTTTGCCCTTGTTGCCCAGAAATTATTTTGCTTCCCTAGGTCTCTTATGTTTTCATATGAATGTTATAATTACTTTCCTCAGTTCTGGAAAAAAATGTTAAAGGTACAGTAGTATAATTAGGATTATGTTAAATCTATGTAACACTTTAGGAAGTATGAGCATGGAAAAATGGTATATCTTTGTGTTTTATTTTCTGCAAATTTTGTTTTTTAAAGAAAGTGCAAAATAGTAATACAACAGAAAATTACAAGTAATACAAAATTTCACTAAACAAAGTGATATACATTTCACAGTATTTGTTGCAACGCATGGCATTGCCTTCAATTAGATGTTCATATTACTAGATGTATATATGTGAAATTGGAATAAGAAAAGTCAGAAAAAATATATAAGAAATACCTGGTAATCTGAACAAATAATTTAAAGATAGCATCATGTAATACAGTAACAACTGTTGATATATTGTTTAATGAAATCTTGTATCATTTCTAATGTTTTCTCTATCACTATTTTGTATTCTTTAAAAATAAAAATACTGAAAAAAACATTGAAAACGATAAAAAAAAAACACCACATTTAGCATTAACTGCTCTTTTCTCTAGACGAGCAGAAATTCACGGTACTTTTGTCCATACCATTCTGCTTACATAAATACATATATCTCTCCCCAATTCCTCTCCTGTCCTCCTCCTCAATTCAGTAATACCTTCCTTTTAAACATGTTCACTTCTTTTTCAGGTATCTATTTTACCCTTAAGATTTTATTTGATCTTTCAGATTCTCACACTATGGAAACAATACATTGTTTGCACATGAAGGTCTGATTTATTTCCTTTAGAGTGCAGACTCTAGCTGCATTCATTTACTGACAAAGGTTCAACTTTATCTTTTTTCATAACTGAATATTACTCCAGTGTAAAAATAACACATTTTCTTCATCCATTCCTAAGTTATTTGGCATTTGGGTTTCTTCCAAGATTTAGTTATGACAAATTGTGCTGCTATAAACATGGGTGCGCATATAGCACTGTGGTATGATGTTTTCAGTTCTTCCTGCCATGCTCCCAAAAATGTCTTCACAGAGTAAATGGAATTCCAATTAAAATACCATTAATATACCTCACAGAGCTGAAGAAAACATTTCTAAAATTCATCTGGAACAAGAAGAAACCCAGAATATCAAAAGCAATCCAGGGAAACAAGGAAAAGGCATGAGGGATCACAATCCCTGACGTGAAATTATACTATAAGCTATTATGATATAATCCGCATGGTATTGGCATAGAGACAGACCTCAGGATCAATGGGAGGGACTAGAAGATGCAAACACAACTGCAAACACACTCAGCTACCTTGTTTTTTTTTTTTTTTTTAAATGGAGCCAAACATGCTCACTGAAAGACAGAGAACCGCTTTAATAAATGGTGCTGGAAAAATTGGTTTTCCACAAGACAAAAGCTAAAATTAGATTCATATCTATCACCATGCATAAAACTACAATCAAAATGAATAGATTTAAATATTAAAGCAGAAATACTAAATCTTCTGGAGAAAAATGTAGGTAGTAATACTGAAGACAGAGGGGCAGGTAGAGAGTTTGTGAACAAAATCCAAACTGCATGGAAAACGCTTCAAAGAATCAATAACTGGAGTCGCATCTCTTTGAAAAGTTTCTGAATTTTTGCCCAGTAGATAGTTCAGTGGTCTAAGTGCCTGCCTGGGAAACATAAGAACCTGAGCTCAATCCTTAGTACTGCATACCTTGCTGGCCTTAAAACCACAGCTGTGCTAGGCATGGTGGGGAAACCAGGCATGTTGGTGCTTGCCTTCCATCCCAGCACTGAGAAGGCTGAGATAGGGGATCACTAGGAATCTGAGCTGCATAACAAGACCCTGTAACACAAAAATAAATACATACATACATAGATATTTTTAAATAGTTTCTGCATTTCAAAAGAAATCTGCAATAAAGTAAAACAAAACCCTACAAACTGGGAAAAAATTATAGCAACTGTCCTTCAACAAAGTCTTTCTATCTAGAACATAGAAAAGAATTTAAACAAACCAAGCCCCCAAATTCAAAGACCCAATCCAAAAATGGACATATGAGATGAATATACACTTCTCAGAGAAAGAAATACAGATGGTAAATATTCAACATCATTGATCATTTGAAAAGTGCAAATTCAAATAACACTGATGTTCCATCTCACCCTACAAGAATGGCTAACATCACAAAGTCAGCTAACAGCAAATGCTGGAGGGGCTGTGGGGAAAAAGGAAGCCTTCTGCACTGTTGGTGGAAGTGCAGACTGGTGCAATCACTGTGGATATCAGTTTGGGGAATATAATAAAGCTGGGATTGGAGGTCCTATTCAACTCAGCATTCCATTCCAGGGTATTTTTCCAGAAGAACATCTTTCCATTTTCTGATAACTTCTTCAACCTAATCTTCAGAGTACTATAGTTCTCATTGTAGACAACTGTTTTAATTTGGGTGAGTAATTCCTAAATATTTCATTTTTCTTAATACTATTGTGACAGCAAATTTTCCTTAATTTCTCTGTCAGTCCTATGACATTTTTTCCTTGTCTCTTGTTTTCATTTACTATCCCTTTTAAAAAATAAAAAAACCAAACATTTACTTGAGAGACAGTATAGCAGTAATTGATATGACATGACAAGAGTACGTATTTAGAAGACCAGAATGACAGGCATTCCAAGCATGATCCTAGAATTACACATTGCTATCTTGAATGCAGTTGCTTAGTTCACAGGTAGCAGCATATATTTTTAGTCAGAGTGAGAATCCTACCAATTAGCTGCTAGTTACAAAAAACTGCTGAAGATTCTCAGGATCATTGCCTTAACCATCTTGTGCATATAAATGTATGGCTTTGCCCCTGTCATATTTCCTAACTTTTCTCCTTGCCCTCTATTCATTGTTTAATCCTTAAATTCTCCCTTTCCTTTTAATTGTGTTATACCTTTAATTTATTATTGCTATAAAAGAAAAATATTTATTTCCCAGTATTGACTTGCATTTTGCGACACTGGGTACATTATGATCTAGATTTGTATCTATAATGGTCCATATCTGTACATATTTATATCATTACTACATTAAAGCCAATTTAAATATCCATCTCTTAACATATTTCAGGAACTTTGACATCCTCTAATAAGAATATTTCAAGATATAACATATAGTTTTGGGGCCGGGGAGATGGCTCAGTAGAATAAGTGCTTCCCTGGCAAGCGCAAGCACCTGAGTTCAATCCCCGATTCTGAAAAAAAACAAAACAAAATATATAGTTTAGTAGTTTAGTAAAATATAATTAGATATATGATCTTCACTTTTTATTTCAATATGTGACTTTGTACCTTTTCATCAACAGATTTGTATTTCTCTAACCTATAGCTATATATTAATTTATGTTATTAACTTGTATAATAATGAGCCATTAACTTTGTGTACATTTTTACAACATTGATATTTGTAAATGATATAATATTTCATCATAACTTTTTAAACTCCAATTTCTGTGATTATAATATTAGATTATTTAAAAAATAAAATCTGAACGGACTTACTATTATAAATGGAAAATAAAATACAGAACTACAAAATAAAATACTGAACTACATAAACAGATTTTCTTATCAGGGAATGTAGATTGTAGAAGGAAAGGACATAAAGCAAATAAAAAACAAATACACTATATGAAAATGTAAGCAAAAAAAATCCCCCAAAAAACTAAGGATGAAAATAGCCCAAAGCAAATGGGATTTACATGGTCAGAACAGATACCACTAGGACAATGCCTTGAATGCAAACTGAAGTACATGAAGAAAAGATTCGTATAGAGATCTGTAAGAAGGCCAACCCTGAACAAGAAACTGAGCACAGTCTGGGGTGAAGCAAGTCTAACATTCCTCAGGATGTACAGTATGTGTGAGAGAAAGGAAGTGAAATAATTCTTCCCAGGTACAGTGCCCTGGGTCACTAGAATTTTCACTTAAATTACGAATGTGCTAAGAAGTCACTAAAGAGCTTCCAGTATAAGAACTTCATAATCTACCCAAATAAATGATTAATAAGGTGCTATGTGATGGAGAAAATTGTTATTACCTTCATGTGAGAATGTGGAGTATAGGGTTATAGTTATGGATACCTTGAGAAATGTTTGAAAATATATTCTGAAAGTTCCATTAGGGTAATTTATAAACTATTAATGAGGGAATGAAAACTTAAAATGAAGAACTGCTTTTAGCAATCACCCCCTTAACAAAAAAAATTTTTAACTATTTACTAAGAGAAAGTCTATAGAACAAAGCTGTAAGTAAAAAAAAAAAATAGACATTTTTTTTTGTTTTTGTTTTTGTTTTTGTTTTTGTTTTTTTTTTGGTGGAACGGGGGATTGAACTCAGGCCCTTGTGCTTGCCAAGGAAGCACTTATTCACTGAGCCATCTCCCTGGCCCCAAAGTTACATTTCTTGTGGGGTTTTTTTTTTTTTGTTTGTTTGTTTTTTGTTTTGTTTTGTTTGTTTGTTTGTTTTCGGAACCAGGGATTGAACTCAGGCCCACTTGCCAGGGAAGCACTTATTATACTGAGCTGTATCCCAGGCCGCTAGAGTTCAGAAGGATTTTTTTTGTGTGTGTGGGGGGGGTGACTCAGGATGCCTTCAGGGCAGGTTTGATTGATCCACAGTAACCTGAGCCTGACTGTCCTGTTTAATAAGTCACTAAAGAACTGAGTTAATGGGCAGACCCCTTAGACAGTTTTTTAAAAATACTGATTTTCGTGTTCTTAGTAGATATCTACCTGAACATGCTGGTTAATAGTTCTATATATCATTCGCAAGTTCAAATTAGAGGAATTTCTCAAGATTTAAATTTTTCCATTACTAATAAACAGCCATACTTAAAAATTTAAGGCTGATGAAATTGCCAAATGTGCAAATACGTTACTGTAAGAATGATCTCATTTGCTCAATAGTTCATGTATCAGGCAATTAACTATTAACTGATATTAAACACTGAGAAGTTCACAACTAGAAGTAAAGAGGACTGAAAATTGACCACTCTCTTCCACTGAGGAGCATTGGTGGTTTCACATGTTTTCCATATATGGCTTCTAACTCCAAATTCATCCTTTATAAATCCTCTGTGAAAATTGGCCTAGATTTTATAAGACTTTCTCCTTTGTCACTTGATCATGAAAGTGTGGCCACTGTAAACCTTTATACGATTTACAGCAGAAAAAGATTTCACTTCCCGATTTTTGTTCTACATCCATGGTTTTCCTTAGCACCGAGGTCCCTTAGCACTCACGGGCAGCTCCTTCAGGACATCCCGCAGCAGGCTCAGCCCGGAGCACTAGCAAACGCCTCCAGGACCTGATGCGCTCCACGCCCATTGTCAGTGTGATGCTTCATAGTAACGAAACCTCCCCACTAAAGACTTTGCTAGAGAATAGACTCTAAGACAATTCCTGAAGGGAGAATGCCAGCTAGGTTTGCAGTACAGCATCATAGCAATTTCTCTGTCATCCAGTAAGCCAGGATCATACTATCGGTGGCAAGATAAAGACATTCCTCTAGGTCATGTGTGGAGGAAGTCTTTCAAGAAAGACTTCTCAACTGGCATTTCAAATTTAGGGGCATAGATTGCTATAATATCTCATTTAAATATATTCATTTTTGAAGATTACTCCTCCAATCTGTGAAATAGTAATGTTTTAATACATTTTCCCATGTATTTTGTTTTTATTTTTCTACTTTTTGGAGGGAGATGGGTAAATTTGGATTCAATGGGAAGAGCGATGCTTTGAAAAAAAGAATGAAATGGTTTGAAGAACGTCAGAGTGATGAAGAGTTGGAGAACTGTGTCAGTGGTCCTTCTGAAGAAAAGTTCTTTGTTGTGAAGAAAAAAGGGATATCAGACATGAGAAACAAATAATTGGGTGGTTCAATTAGCACAATACTAATGTGAGAAAAAAATAAAGCATTAACCGTAGCACTCTAGTAGCATCTCATAACTTCATAAATAGTTCAAATATTTAACTTGCACAAAAAATGTACAAATTGTTTTGTTAAAATTGAATTCATATCGTGTATAAAAACTAATTAGAATGTGTATCAATATATTAAAGAAACAGAAATCCTAGATAATATTTTTATTTCAAAATATAAATATGTAACTATTCTGTGTTACTTGTGAAAAATATATTCCATAAGTAGGGTGCTTTGTTATTATTTTTTTTCTTTTCTTTTGGCAGAACCAGGGATTGAACTCAGGCCCTAGTGCTTGCCAGGGAAGCACTTATTCCACTGAGCCATCTCCCCGACCCCAAGTAGGGTGCTTTGATAACTGCAATGTACAGTCTAGGTGAGACATCACTCAGCATATATTTGATGCATCAGTAAAAAGATAGTTCTGATGCACACATTTTGGTGACATATTCAATTTGCTTTAAACCTTAAACATTACTGCAAATAAATTAGAGTATAAGTCTTACTCTACAGTTTATTAGAATATATAAAATTTCAATTAAATATACAAATAAATATATATGCACATATAATCTTTGCTACTACAACTCATTAATGCAATGTAAATAGAAATAGAAAAATGCATCTTAATTGTATATGAAGTATATATTTATATATATTTGTATATAGGCTCGATGGGATATTGAAATTTGAACAGAGAAGCTTTTTTTCATCATATATTTGGAACTATTCCACATTTTCAGATCATAAGAAAATTTTAACTGAAACTTTTCAGATTAACAAATATAAATTTGAGTTTTAATCCAAATGAGCTTGTCAAAAAAAAAAAAAAAGGAAACATACACTAAATGTGTTCAATGATAAATTCACGACATTTGCTGAGGAAAACTTTCTCATCTGTCAATAACAGCAAGAGATGAGTCATTGAATTTGGTTTTCTCAGACATGGAAAATATTCCCCTTAAAACCTTTGACAAACATGTGGCTAATGTGTGAAAATAATTTTTCTTTTCCCTTTTTTAACCTTAAAGAGAATAACTCACTTAATTTCATAAATGAGTCATGAAAAATTGCATTACATAAATCATCACTTTCACTAAACCGAAAGAAAAATATTTACTCATTCACTTTAGACTTGACATCAGAAGAATCAGTGGTTTGAAAGCCTAATAGAACAACACAATTTTTTAAGCCACAAGTGTAAGAATTAGTGGAAGAGGATACTGTTGGTTCCTTTTATCATTGTTCGGACACTGAATGTGACTTTGGATACAAAAAGAATGTCCAGGTCAGTAGCTAGCGAAGTTCATAAGCATATAATAAAACTCAAAAGCTGACCGAAATATAAATGTTGGTAATATTGTATAAATGAATTGACCAACTATTAAAAATGTGGTTTCGGTTGATTTAATTGTTTTATTATTAAAATGTCATAGCTCAAAAACAAACAATAAATCCTTATCACATTGCACATATATGTATTTTTTTTCTGAGTATTTACTCAAAATAAGGTGGATTTAAGAACTCATAGTACAGGGCCACTTTTTTTTTTCTTGGTACTGGAGTATTCTGAGAAAGCAACCAAGACTGAGCATTGTGGTGCACTTCTATAATCCCATAGCTTGGGAGGCTGAAAATAGGAGAATCAGTATGAGTCTGATCTGTGTAGTGAGACCCTGTAGACCCTGAACTAAGTACAAAAAATTAAAAATAAAGTACATGTATAAATTATGAAAATAAAAATATATTTTCTCCATATTTTTAAAGACTTACATTAAGAAAATGTATATTAAATCTGATATTTCAGAAATATTTTATAACCACAAGTGTACCTTCATATGTTCTCTGTTTTTATTGTACATTTTCTCCATTGTCTTTCATTCTTCGAGAGAACTTTTCAAGTGTGATGGAGGGACAAACTTTGACACTGTTGAATTTCACACTATAATATTGGATATGATGACTTCTTTTTTAATCTAAGAATTTTGGATTAAAAAATGACATGCAGAAATTATTATGTACAAATGCCGTGTGTACCACCAAGCATGACATTGCCAGGTAAATGGAGACAGCATCAAGGACCCAGTATTGACTTCTTAGTGGTTCAGGACTGAGATGCTTGAAGTCAAAATCATGGAGGCCTTACATTTATTGAGCTGTAGTCATGGGAATGGAAGCCTAAAGCAGGGTAGAGGACCAGAGGCTGGGTATGGGAGCAGGACGATCCAAGCACACAAAGAAGGAGGCAGCACAGTGGTGGAAGAAAAGTCAAGAAGACGTGTAATGTGGGAAATTGTTGGAAGCCCAAAGAAAACAAAATATGAAAAATAAAAGAGTATCATATCACATTGGTGCTTAATGGACAAGTAAAAAGTAAGAATGCAACGATTATTGGAAAATGGGTTAGAAGAGAGAATTATATCGTTTTCATTAGTAGTATTTCTTATGTCTTTATTACAGGGTCTACAGGGGTTCACTACTAGATCAGACTCATAGTCATCCTCCTATTTTCAGCCTCCCAAGCACTGGGATTACAGCTGCGCACCACCAAGCCCAGTCTCAGTTGCAGTATCAGCGTGCTCCCAAGGGTGGGGTCAGCATGGCACACCAGTGATTGAACCCCAGTCTCTGTGCCTGCCTAAACAGGCACTTCCATCTGCTGAGCTATCTGTCTACCTCTAAGAAAGATTTTTTTAATAGTATTACCAGGAATCGAACTCAGGACTTCGTGCTTGCCACCAACCTATATCCCCAGTCCCTTATATCAATATTTTTAGGAGCAAAAGGTTTTGGAATCCAGTGTACACATAGTAACATTGGACTTAAAATTGTCTTCTAGCTCATCTAAGGTGCCTGAGAGTAAGGTCTCCACTATATGTTGTAGATTTGAAATAGGTTAGATTTGAAATTATCATCAAAATGAGGGGACTGTTAGCATGGGACAGTTAATTTGATTGGGTAATAGAATATGTCAGATGTGAGCATACTCAGCTTGTTGTGATTTTGTTCCTTGTAACTTCATTTTTTTAGGGGGTGGCAGAGAGTACCTGGGATTGAACTCAGAACCTTTTGAGTGTGAGGCAGGTGCTTATGCTGCTGAGCTACCTCCAGATTCCTTGTCACATCATTTGATTAGAAAAAAATGTAATTTAATCAAAGTGTCTATTTAGTTTACTGAAGGTAACAGCATGAAACAAAATACGGAGAATCCAGAGTGTGTAGAAAGAATGGTTTTTGCATAATTATTAACCAAGAAACTTCAATGGCTATGTAGGAAGAATGGCCACAAAAAGATGACAGAGGAAGAAAGAGTTATACAGTCAGTAACACTGACTTAGCAAACCTGGAATGAATTCAAACCAGAGAGTTTTGGTCATGGAGTAGAATGTTTGAAGGTAAGAGCATGTAACAACATGTAGGTTGAGGCCGTCAAATATGAGGCTGAAATCAGTAATTAGATAACTTTTAAAAATAAAATAATGGAAATGAAAAGGAGAGGCAAGATTATATTTGAGGAAAAAAATAAACAATAAAGTCGTAAGTGTACCGCAAGAAACTGAGACAGCCAAGAAGCATAATGGTTGAGCAATAAGGTTCTTAAAAGATGACACTGTTGTTAGTATTTGAACACAATGAGAAACCTGATAGACAGAAAGTTGAAAGATGGTCCAGCATCGTGGTTTAGATACAAACCAACATTTATTCAGAGGTGGGACTTTTATAAGGGTGGTTGGATCATGGATGCACTATTCTTATAATTGGATTAGCCTGTTGATGAGCCTGTAGCTGAATGAGCTGTTCAAAGGTTTTGTGAAAGGGGAAGGTCACTGAGAATATGACTTCAAGGGTGTATTTTCATCTCAGGGTCCATTTTTCTCACTCTGCTTCTCAGCCATGATGAGAAAACATTTTTCCTCTGTCATCCTCTGCTTTGGGAACAGCCTACCATGAACTGAATCTACTACAACCATGGTCCAAAATTAGCCTCTTTGCCTTTAAGCTGTGGCTGTGGGTTGTTTGTGCCAGAAGTAGGAGAGTGAATCATTCATTTGGAAAACGATAATGAGAAAAAAAGACAACAGTCATACCTCAGAATCTATGACATGAAGCTGTGGGGAAAATGACTAAACTAAAGCATTCTGTATAACTTGAGTTTCTCCCCATGTCTTTAAAAGGCTATAGAGCTGAGTGTGGTGGTGCTTGCCTGTAATCCCTGCACTTTGGAGGTTGAAGCAGGAGGATCTTTGCAAGTTCAAGACTGACTTGGGCTACAAAGTGAGCTCAAGGCCAGGCTGAATTGCATAGTAGTCAGATTCTGTCCAAAAAAAAAAAGGAAAAACAAAAAACTGGCTGTAGACTCACCAAGCAATATCTTTATGTTTAAAATTATGTTCAATATTTGGAAAACAAGAATAAAGAAAATTCAGTTCATAATGGCAGTATGATATTTTTGATGTTACTTTGGAAAGTCATGGTAGTTGGGAAGAAGTATAGAAAAGATCAGTCTTGTATATATAAGAA
This sequence comes from Octodon degus, assembly GCF_000260255.1. NCBI lineage: Eukaryota > Metazoa > Chordata > Mammalia > Rodentia > Octodontidae > Octodon > Octodon degus. The sequence goes on along the minus strand of NW_004524764.1, from coordinate 1,547,265 downwards.
GCATAAAGTAATTTATTAATTCTAGGAAACTAAATAATCAAAATAAGAAGAAGTAGGTATTTTGAAATTATCACATTAGATTTCAGAAATATAGCGATGACTGGATTGTTGTAATTGAGTCACTCTGAGGTATGATTACTTGAAGCTTACATTTTTATCTTTTTCCTTTACTATAACTTGTTGGTACATGTGGGAATTCCACCATCTTGACATCCCTTGTGGGAAGCTGGCCCAGGTACACAGTACATCTCATTCCCCTTCCTTCCTCCTCCCATCTCTGGATCACCTTTCTACTGAGTCAGGAGAACTGCGTGCACATGGAGCTGCATGTCAACTCTGTCATTTGACACAAGGATAGTGATTCAAACTCTGTTTTGACAGTTTTTTCTGTCCTAATAACTCTTATTTGTTGTCAAAATTTTCTTGTATTCATTAAAGTACAGATTTTAGGGCTTTAATTATTTTCCCACTGGCTTCTCTTTTAATTTTTTTTTTGTTATTATGTCTGACTTTTTTACAAGCTGTTATCACATTGATGAAATATGTGGCAGGCTTTCAACAAATAATTAAGCAAACAAATATGAAAAATACAATGTTTATCATCAGGGACATTACTCTTGTTGATGTTCACTTGTATTCTTACTTTACTGAGAGGTTTTAAATCACAAAAAACAAGCTTCAATTTTATATAATTTTTCTACGTCTATTTAAGCTCACTATTTTCAATTATTTATTCATTTTTTGCTCAGGTGTTGCAACAAAACTATCAGTCCTAGAATACATCCATATGATGAGTTCAGTGCAAAACTATTTTATTTAGAATTTTTCTTCTAAATGTGGAATGAAGTTGTTCCGTAACTACTGTTTTACATTCCCATTACTTGGAATTGAACTCAAGACCCCAAATTTGACAGTCAGGCCCTGTTCCACTGAGAGATAACACTGGCACAGGTTTGCCTTGAGCTCATTGCATAGCACAGATTTACGTTCATCTCCCAGCCTTCCTCTTGCCTCAGTCTCCCAAATTCTGGGGTTTCTGTCACATTCCACCATGACAGGCTTTCTTCTCACGTTTTATAATGATTTCATAGTGATTTGTTAAATATTTTATGAGACATTTTCTTTCACAACTCTTTTTGTAGATTCCAAGGAAATAGATCATGCTTACATTGCATAACTTAAATATTTGAGCAGTCTCTTTCTTCTGTGTATTTAATCCTACATGCTTTTTCATTAGCAATCATTTAGCTATGCTTCAGGTATTTCAAAATATGTTTCAGTTTTTCTCCAGTTATTTTCTAGTATTATTTCTAATTTTATTTTTAACAGATAACTTATTTAGAATTTTCCAAATAA
>NW_004524764.1:1544693-1545809 GCF_000260255.1 Octodon degus | reverse complement strand
TTTTTTTTTTTGCGGAACCAGGGATTGAACTCAGGCCCTTGCGCTTGCCAGGGAAGCGCTTATTCCACTGAGCCATCTCCCCTGCCCCTCCCACTCACTTTTAATTGTACATGTTACTTCAATTCCAAGTAACTCAGAGTACATACAACATGTGATATATATTATGGTATGCTTGAAGAAATTAGTACTGTATTATGTCTGAAAATATGATTTACTTGGTGAATACAAATGTAAAATTATAAGCACTATACATTACTTTGTTTTAATATAAAGTGCTAAACAAGTGTCCATTAGGTCATATGAGTTGAAAATTATTTTACTAAATTATCAATTTTTATTGTTTAAGTTCACTTCCTGATTTTATTTCTATTGTATATAAAAATCTCCATGAAATTTTTATTTACTTCCAAATTATTTATATTATTCTCAGATAATGTACAAAATAATTTCAGTTTTCCAACTGTACATTTCTTTACAGAAGAACATATATCATTTATTGGTCATTCACTGTATACAGGCTGGTTAGTAGCTCAGTGGTAGAGTACCTGCATAGAATGTCTGGCACCTAGGTTCCCACCACACAATTGCAAGCAAAATAATCTGAATGGATACTTGAAAAAGTATTTATTCTGATTTTCTTAAGCATAGGTAGACAAAGAGATATAGAGATAGAAAAAGAAACACTTTTATATAGAGATGCATAGAAAATATACACAATTCACATCTATCTATCTGTCACCTAACATCTGATCTATCTCTCTTACATGACAAAGTTCTGCAGAGATACAAATCAGTTAGGATATTAATGCATGATGACATTTAGTTAAACAGAAATAAAAGAAGATAGATATTATGTAAATTAGATGCGGTTATGGAATCCAGGAATTTCTAGAAAACTCTGCCTTTGTACTGGAAGACAGAAAAAGTATGCATTGTAATTCAACCAAGTCCAATGGGCTGAGAACCTGATGTTGCAGTTTCCAAAGGGCAGAGAACACAGAAGTGCTAGCTAGCTTCAGGAGAGACAGAGAAACAGAGAGACAAAGAAGGAGAGAGGAAAAAGAACAGAGAGAGAGAGAGAGAGAGAGAGAGAGAGAGAGAGAGAGAGAGAGAGAA
>NW_004524764.1:1520286-1544264 GCF_000260255.1 Octodon degus | reverse complement strand
AGAGAGAGAGAGAGAGAGAGAGAGAGAGAGAGAGAGAGAGAGAGCTTAAGGGAGCCCATAAAACCTGTTCACACTAGCAAGGGCAGGTCTTCTTACTCCGTCTATTGATCCAAATGTTAATTTTCTGAAAACAGTGTGACAAGTATACCCAGAAATAATGTTTTATGAGCTGTGTATATTTTAAATTATTCTAGTTGTCTCATAATTTTTACAATGACAATATTGCATATCTATATGTGAAATTGATTGGATAAGAAGTGACTGCAATCTTTTTACCAACAACAGTAACCACCAGGAAAATGTGAAACCAAGCTAAAATGAGCTCTTAGTTCCCCCATTTATTTCAGCTATTACTACAGTCAGTCAATCAATTATTGACATGTGATGGCTAGGGTTAAAAAACAATCACAACCCTAAATCTGGATGGTGAGAATACAAAATATTGTAGATGTAATGGGAAACAGTCTGAATTTTTCCTAAATATTGCTGACAGTATTAACCAATGACCCAGGAACATTGCTTCTGGTGGCATATTCAGCAGAACTGAATCATGGAATCAGATAGACATCACCGACTCAGTATTCACCACAGCCAGTGAGTAAAATTACGTGATGGACAAATAATGAAAAATTAGCATATATGTAGGAAATTTAGCCTTGAAAAGGGATCACATTTCAGCTATGCAAAATAAAATAAAGTAGAATATCCTGCAGGACATTAAGAAAAATATTCCAATCCCTGAAGAAGAGCATATATTACCGAATGACACAGCATATCCAATATAGTCAAACCTATAGAAGGAAAGAGAAGAGTGATAGTGGAGAGACAGGAAATTTTGTAGTTTGTTGTTCACAAGGCTTAAGATTTCAGTTCTGAAAAGTTAAGTATGTTTTAGAGAACTGCTGTAGAATAGAATGTCTATAGTTAGCAATACTGTGTTGTCTATCGAAATCTATTAAGAGAGGGGCTAGGGAGATAGCTCAGTGGAATAAGTCCTTGCCTGGCAAGCGCAAGGTCCTGAGTTCGATCCCTGGTACCACCAAAAAACAAACAAAAAGTCTATTAAGAGGATAGTCATAATCTAAAAGTTCTTACCAGAAAAAAATGATAGAGAATTTTTATGGTCAATAAAAATGCATATTATGTTGATTTGGTTATAGATTCACTAGCACATAAATAATTACTAATTGGTTTATATAAATGATATATGTATACTTTTTAACACAGAACAATACACCTCCAAGTGTATTTGAAAATATATCAGCAAACTACTTTCTAGTTCTTTGGATTTATACAAGTTATTTAAGTGTTCAACACTTATTTTAGACTGATGCTTTGAATTGATAAATTACTAAAATATGTTTAAAAACTTCTTAGAATAGTGCTTCAGCAATAGAAACACAGAAGTCAACTAGAACTTTTATTTAATAAAATTAATATTAACATTCTATGATTTAATTATAACATTGACTAATCTAATTTAAGGTGTGCTGATTTATTTCTTATTATCCTAGAATATATCTTCTTTTATAAATTATTTCTTATAATAATTGTGGAGCAAAGCATTGACATATTATTCTTGGAAGAAAAACACTAAATTTGTTTTAATGTGTGTCAATATCAGCATGTTCTGTAAGCACAGATAGAAAAAATAATTTTCATTTTAATTCCTTGAATTGATTATGTAAATCACAAAATTATTCTTTGTTATGCTTAGGGATAAAAGCATAATCAGCATACTAAGTCCTAACTTTTATAGAAGTCCTGACTAACTCCCATGATTTCAGCTAGCAAAACTAACATATGATGGGATTAATGACTTCTGTATTTGTGGTTGTTATCTAAGGAAATTCCAGAAGGGATTAGAGCATGTCTATATGTTTAATAGAGTTTTGCATATTTCAAAAATACTATACTTTAATCATAATATAAATAGCTAATCTCATAAGTCTAAGAGGAAAAATTAATCAAAATGCCAAATTTGCATGTTGATATTTAAATCATTTTAAGTATTGATAAATGTCAAAATGTGAGATATTCTTAGAGAGTAAAAGGTTGAATTTATTATAAGTAAAATACATTATTAATGGCTTCATTATGCAGTCATCAAAATTCTCAAATATATAATTATAAGCAAGGGACACTCTCTGAAAATAGATTGTTTTGGAGTAAAATATTTCTGGAATAAACATTGAACAGCGCTGAAAGTTCCAAGTATGTCAGTTCTAGGGAATGCTTGAAAATCCAGCTCTCCTTTTTTTCTACTTACCTAAAGTTACTGGATGTCGACTGAGAATAAACATAAAATTTAGTAAATCACCAATACTATTTTAAAGGAAGTAATATTTCTGGTGGTTATTAGGTGTTACTCCTAAATTTTAGTTTTAATAATAGTGCAGAAAATATCCCGTGTCACATTTAATTTATCATTAATAACAAGCGCAGTAGTTTTGTAACATATATGATCTGGTAGAAAACAATATCGATTTTACTGTTATGACTCCAATACTTTGAATTGTGGACCAAATTCATACAAAAGAGTGGGTGCTAGGAGGTTTGAGGTTGCAATAGTTTAACTGTAGTATGGATTAGTTGATTTATTTATTTATCTATTTATTTATTTATTTTGCAATACTGGGGATTGAACTCAGTACCTTGAGCTTGCCAGGCAAGTGCTTATTCTACTGAGCTATATCCCCAGCCCTGGATTAGTTTTAACAGAGAGAAATTAACATATTCAAAATGAATCATTGCAATATATTAAAGTGAAGGTTGAATTTAAAATTTAATGTTCTTGTCATTTTTAAGACAATTTCACTATATAGTTCAGCATGGCTTGAATTTACTATGTAGCTCAGGCTGTCTTCAGACTCACAGCAATCCTCTACATAAACCTCCTGAGCATTGGGATTAGAGGTGTGCACTGCCATGACTAGCTACCTAAGTGTGAATATTAACTGAATCTTATTTAAAGAATAAAAGGAAGGCCAGGGAGATGGCTCAGGTACATAAGAACCTGCCTGGCAAGCTCAAGGTCTAGGTTTCAATGCCTGGTATTAAAATAAATAAGAATAAAAGGGGATATGATTAATGCCTGTACACTGAATTTTTGGCTGGTTGTTTTGTTCCCTACCATGTGTTTTTTCCTAGAAACCTTTGTATACTTTATGAAAATAGAATATTATTTTCAAATTTTGTTTGTAATATTTTACTTTGTATATGCAGAATTCCTGTATTATCCATAAAATTAAAATTTTAAATTTGAAACTTTCTACATCACATGTTACTGATTTTAATTAATTTTCAGTAGTAAATTCTTTTTTTTTTTTTTTCCTTTTTTTTTTTTTTTTTTTGGTACCAGCAATTAAACTCAGACCTTGCATTTGCCAGGCAAGTACTTACTCCACTGAGCTATTTCCCCAGGCCCTCAATACTCAATTCTGTAGTTGTTATGCTTTTACAAGTTTGTAAAAAATGTCCACATTTTTTAGTACTCATGTGTATTTACAATATTTGTCCTCTGACCAAGTATGCAGAAAGCATTGCCCACATCTAAGAATTTGGGAGGCTGAGGTATGAAGATCAACTTGAGTTCAAGGTCAGCCTGCTCTGCAGGGTGAATTCAAGCTTGGCCTACACTGCATAGGGATGCCCTGTCTCAAAATGTGAATATCATTTAAGCTGTGCAAGTTTTCACTGTGGTTGTTTAATTTTTTTTTTTTTTTTTCAGGACCAAGGATTGAACTCAGACCCCTGCACTTGCCAGGGAAGCGCTTATTCCACTGAGCCATCTCCCCAGCTCACTGTAGTTGTTTAAAAAGGTTAGATAAATCAATTTGGTTTACAATTTTCACATTTTGTGTACCTTTCATCACATCTTCTTAGTTTTGTATGAATTATTGAGAGATGTACCATAATTTGCATCTCCCATTGTAAGTTTGCAATTTTTTCCCTTTATTCCTGCCCTATTTATCTTTTATTAGTCACTCTGATATCATATTTATCAGTAATCTACTTAAATTTTTTTAGTTTTGATTCAATTCTATCTATCTTTGTCTCTCTGATATATATATATATATATCCCTTTGAAATATATATTTGTATATTATTTATATAAATATATACATTACATATTTCAAAACGATTTCTAAACTCTTTCAAGAAGTCCTTATCTTGAAGTCTATTTTGTGTGCTCTTAATTAGCTTCATCTTATGTTCACTGATGACAAGGTATGTTTTTTTGTTTTAATCCATGTCAATACTTTTGAAACAAAATTTTAGTGACCACTATTTCCTTGGATCTTTTTCTTTACCTGCAGTCACTCATGATTTTTCATAATTTTATTGACTTCTATGCATTTACTTTTTTCACCAAACAATTTAATAGATTCTCTTTTGTCTCTACTATATGATTTTTTAAAATGTTTGTATCCATGAATTCTTGGAATAAAGCAGTAGTGACATTTCATTCATTCTCCTGTGAATTCATATCACAGATTTCCAGTACAGACATAAAGAATAGCCTTCTTTCCTTTGAAAGATAATAGTGAGGCTTAATTATATAAATACTACCAAACTCACTATCTCATTTCTCTTCAAAAAATTGAGATGCTACCAACCTACCATATCCATTGGTTTCACATATGTTTTTAGTAGTATGTAGAATGTAAAATAATAAAAATAGAGTTGCCAGGATGATGGCTCAGTAGAATAAACGCTTCCTTGGCAAGTGAAAGGGTCTGAGTTCAATCCCCGGTTCCACCAAAAAAAAAAAAAAAAAAAAAATACAATTTTGCTTTTTTTGCAAGGGGTTTGCCATGAGAGCACAGGTGTGGTGAAAACCACTACTAAATCAAAGCCAACATGGGAAAGGAAAACACTCACATTCATATTGTCATCACTGGACACGTGGACTCCAGCAAGTCCACCACTACCAGCCATCTGATTTATAAACCCAGTGGCATTGACAAAAGAACCACTGAAAAAATATGAGAAGGAGGCTGATGAGACTGGGAAGGGTACCTTCAAGTATGCCTTGATCTTGGATAAGTGAAAGCTGATCGTGAGGGTGGTATCACCATTGACATACCCCTGTGGAAAATTGAGACCAGCAAGTATTATGTGACCATCATTGATGCCCCTGGACACAGAGACTTCATCAAAAACATGATTACAGACACATGCTGACTTTTCTGTCTTGACTGTTGCTGCTGGTGTTGGTGAATTTGAAGCTGGTATCTCCAAGAAAGGGCAGGCCCATGAGCATGCTCTTTTGGCTTACACACTTGGAGTGAAACAACTAATCGTTGGTGTTAACAAAGTGTATTTTACAGAGCCAACCTATAGCCAAAAGAGAGATGAGGAAATTGTTAAAGAATTCAGCACCTACATTAAGAAAATCAGCTACAACCCTGACACCATAGCTTTTGTGCCAATTTCTGGTTCGAATGGTGACTACATGCTGGAGCCATGTGCTAACATGCCTTGTTTCAAAGGATAGAAGGTCACTCGTAGAGATGATAATGCCAGCAGAAACACATTGCTTAAAGCTTTGGATTGCATCCTTCCACCCACTCTCTCCACTGACAAGCCTTTGAGGCTGCCCCTCCAGCATGTCTACAAAATTGGTGATATTGGTACTGTCGCTGTAGGCTGAGTGGTGACTGGTATTCTAAAACCTGGCATGGTGGTTTCCTTTGCTCCAGTCAACATCACAACTGAAGTCAAGTCTGTTGAAATGCACCATGAAGCTTTGAGTGCAGCTCTTCTAGAGGACAGTGTAGACTTCAAAGTCAAGAACGTGTCTGTCAAAAATGTCTGGTGTGACAATGTTGCTGGTGACAGCAAATATGACCCACCAATGGAAACAACTGTTTTCACTGCCTAGGTGATTATCCTGAGCCATCTGGGCCAGATCAATGCTGGCTATGCCCCTGTCCTGAATTGTCACACAGCTCACATTTCTGGTAAATTTGTTAAGCTGAATGAAAAGATTGATCGCTGGTCTGGTAAGAAGCTGGAAGATGGGCCCAAGTTTTTGAAATCTGGTGATGCTGCCATTATTGATATAATTCCAAGCAAGCCCATGTGTGTCAAGAGCTTCTCTGACTACCCACCTCTGGGTTGTTACGCTGTTTGTGATGTAAGACAGAGTTGCTATGGGTGTCATCAAAGCTGTGGACAAGAAGGCTGCTGGAGCTGGCAAGGTCACCAAGTCTGCCCAGAAAGCTCAGAAGGCTAAATGAATATTATCCCTGGAACCTGACATCCCAGTGATAATCAGTGGGGGAAGACTGGTCTCAGAACTCTTTCTCCCAGTTGGCCATTTAAGTTTATAGTGAAAGACTGGTTAATGATAACAATGCATCATAAAACCTTCAGAAGGAAAGGAGAATTTTTTTTCTGTGTGTGTGTAGGGGGGAAGTTTTTAAGTATTAATTTTTAATTTTTTTTTTTTTTAGGGAAGGGTCTACAGTACATTCAGGATCTCACTAGTAGATCGAACTTATAGTGATGTGCCTGTTTACAGCCTCCCAAGAGCTGGGATTACAGGCATGTGCCACCACACCCAGACTAGTTATTAGTTTTTAAAATCAATGCTTTTTAATGGAAATGACTAAAAAACTGTGACAGAATTTTGAGACCAATTAAAACAAAATTTAATGAAAACAAAGTTCAAAAGGCCACTGGCCTTATAAAGAAAATGGCAATAAACAATACAACGTATGCTCCTGTGTGTCTTACTCTTTTTGTTTTTATTTTATTTATTCACTTTTTTATACTTTTATTTTTTATAGTACCAGGGATTGAACTCAGGACCCTGCCCTTGCCAGCCAAGCACTTATTCTACTGTGCTATCTCCCCTGCCCTCTTTTTGTTTTTAGAAGAAGTTTATTATTTATTCTTTTATTTTTCGTGGTGAGGACTGAGTTCTATTGCTGATCTATAACTCCAGTCCCACTCTTTTTGTTTTTAAGGCAAAAGTTTGACACAAAACATGTGAGCTTAGTGCAATCATTTGAATTTTGTTTTCTTCATAGATATGCAAGCTCACAGTCAGTGCTTTCCAGGATTCTGATCACAAACTGAGTGGATTGAGAACTGAATCAAATTTCCCTGTAAGGTCAAGATTGACCTTGACCATTTGAATTTGATTTGGTTCTCAAATCTTTTGGTTTATGACCACAGTCACGTAAATAATAAAGTTGGTGAACCGAGGAATCAGTGTAGTCAAGATCTTACGACTTCATTTCACACCTGTTGAAAACATGAACTTTGTGAATTACTACTATGTTGCCTGAACTCATTTCACACTGTAATAATTCTTGGACTAATTTCTATTACTTCTGTGCCAGCTGATATTTTTGACATCCATAAGTACAGTATTAGAAGAGCCACATCCAAATAATGTGAGGGTTAAAAATGCCTTGTAAGTGCCAGGGAGATAGCTCAGTGCTGTAAGCGTATGCCTGCCTGGCAAACGCAATGCTGTGAGATTAATCTCAGGTACAAAAAACAAAACAGTATAAGACAAAGCATCCTAATACAACTGATGTAGTCAAGCTGCACTTTCATCTATCCAGAATTACAGCTGAGGTGCTTTTATATCCCATTTGATCAAAAAAATATCTCATATAGTACTCTGACAAACACATCTGTTTGGTATAAAATTTACTAATGGATAATCTTTACATGGTAAGACAATGAGTGTTGGCATTTTAATGTATTATTAATTAATTCAGGTAAGAACCAAAAATATGGAGATTAATTTTTTATTTTTACTAGAGTAAAAGAAACTTGATAGTTCATATTAAGCATGGATCTTAGTCTTTTTATTTTTCCATTATGCTGTTGTGTAGTACAAAATTTAGAAATAATCCCTAAAATGTGTTTGTGTAGGATATGAGAGATATTAAGGATCAGTTGGCAGACATGGAAGAAACAAAAAATATGAGGGAAGAAAAAATATTAAAAGCATGGAAGGAAAGTCAAAAAACAAATATTAAAAGATAGGATATTTAATGATTTTTACTTGAGGAAATGGTGAGGATTTCAACATATTAGCTAATCCTTCTAAAGATGCATCTAGAGTTGAAAATACAGAAATGATCAAAGGCAAATTTATACTTTGCCTTTGTCCCCGAATGTTTTTAGAAATTTACACTGTAATTAATAACAGTTGTGAAGTAAGAGTCATACATAATCTTAAATGAATGAATTTTCTTAGCTCTGTTACTATTTTATATACTATATTGTTTAATGTTCTAATAACTAAGAGTGATGTCCTATAATCTCTACTTTATAGAAGGCTAGTTTGAAACTCTTACAACATCATAAAGGTGTATTAAAACTGTTACACATCTAGGGCCTGCCCTGTTACTTTCCAAATCTAGTTGTCTTCTTATTTAATATTATTAATTATTATACCACTACAACAAACACTCCTCAGTAGTCTTTATGTGATCTACCTGTATTATTTTACAGCTACTTCAATTTTTATTGTACATTTCTATCAAATAATTGGTATATTAGAGAACAAAGAAAATACAAAATAATATAAAATAAATAACCAGACGTTCCTGTAATTCCAAGACAGTATCTTAAACTGGGATAGATAAAATATACCAAAGAGTTCTAATAACTTCAAAAGGTAGGGAAGAGACTTAGAAGACTTCCTAGAAGTAATAACATTACTGGATAAAGATGAACAATTGTTATCTATGAACCAAGGTAAATAGTGACACTAAAAAATGACTGCATCTAGATTCCACATCCTATATCTTCTCCTTGGTGCAAGAAAAATGTATGGTTGAATAAAAGGAGGATACCTCATCAGGTTTACAAAGTAACTCCTACTTAATCCAAGATATGTAGTCAGAACTTATATTTAACTATTCAAAACCATAGAGGAAACAATTGAAAATTTTCAGGAAGACTTACACAAAAGCTTTATAAGCAGGGAATCAACCTGAATTTACAAAATCTTCCACAGTTTTAATATATAGAGTCCAGGCTGGAGATGGATGCTTCAAGTCAATGAGAGCATTCCGAAGCTGTGACAACATATTGTACTGTCACAGATGTATTCAACAGATGACATCATCTTGAATTAGAAAGTTTGAAAAGTTGAGATATAATGAACAGAGAATTTATAATATAAAGAGATTGGCTATGAAGAAGAAAAAAGGAAGCCAAACTTTCTGAAATGAAGTAAACTAAACCTTTGTACTGCATTATGGTACACTATTACTTTTCATGAATTAACTAACACTTGCTTGAATGATTTTGAAAGTGTGTTTATCTTTACCACAAGATAATAGTACAGGAGGTAGAAACTTCAACCTCATATGGAGACTTCAAAATCACAAAATTTATATTCGCTAAATTGTATTCTTTACAAATAGTTTACCATGCCTTGTTTTACTTCTGATGAAATTAAAAAGCAAACAACTCGGAAGGCCAATTCAATAACAGTTCAATCAACATTAAGTCCTCCCACGTTGTCCTAAATATTTAATTAAATAGGAAATATATTTTTGGGAAAATATTTAATCAATTTTTATACAGATTTTTTACAGACAACATTGTAACATAATATTGTCTTTCAACTTTTTAGGGTGTTCTAGGCAGGTAGGACACAAAGAGAGCTAAAGGGGCTGGATTAATGGTGTCTGCAATGGGCTTTGGCAACTTTGTTAAGAGGACAAGGCAGTAGATCAGCTCTCTGTAGAAAAACACACTGCACTTTGAGAAATGAGGAGCACTTCAAATCCACTGCTATATTTTCTAGACCCTGACTTTTCCAACCACTCAAATGTACTCACTGGGCTCTAATTCACCATGCTGTTCTTTGAGATTCAAGAGAGTACAGCAGAGTCTGCTTAAGTTTTGAGAGTGTTAGAAGGGTGATAATGGTCACAGTGACAACACAGTTACCATCACAATCATGTGCTAGGGATTCACATTTAATTAGAAGGATTATTTTTCCAACATCTAGGAACTTATAAAAATGTCGTATTTTGGAAATAAAATATGAAAGTAGCTCAGTTTCGGCTCCACACTAAAATTTGCATAATTATCATCTAATGTGTGTGGAATTTTGAACATTCAATAATACATGAGGATTTTTAAGATTATCAAGAATAAATTAAGAAGATTTACTTTGTTAATGAATATCTACATTCTTTGATGTTTTTTCAAATGATAGTACTATGGAATTTTTATATATGGCGGGAGCCCAGGTTCAAATTCCAGTCTAAAATAAAATAAATAATATGCATTTACAAAAGTGTTTTTATTACTTTGATGGCTTCATGGTTAATAAGTATTTCTAATGTATGAAAATGTGCCACTTGGAAAGCAATTATATTGAAAACTTTGGTAGAAATATTTTGAAACTACTAAAATATAAAAATTGAGTTATTCATGTCAATGTATTCTAAAAACTTGAGTTCCAATTATATTTTGATACCACTGACAATGGAACAGATAAAAATAGGAATGTCACAAAAGCATTGAAAGACTGTATCTTGTTTTGAAAATCATTCACAATACATTGAATCCTCAATATGAAGCAGAATCTGAGGCTATTCACTGAATGACTAATAGGATAAACTTTGAATTGCGTTGCCAAAGTTAAAAAAAATTACCTGCTGTTTGCAGTCTGTTAGGTTTTTAATTGTCCACATCTCATTCTTCATCAAATGGTAAAATAGAATAAAAGGGAAAATCATAACACTTATCTAACATGATACTGTAATAATGAATGAATTGTGCTTAGAGTTGTGCCTCATGGAGTGAACACACTGTAAATGTATGACATTTACACTAGTGTTACTAATCCTACTACTGTGGTAGTTTTTCATCTTGCTGTTAAAATGCTCAAGAAAATGCCTTAGAAACACTTATTTTGACTCTTGGCTTCAGAGATTTAGTCCATTACGAACTGGTTGCATTGTTTCTGAACTTGGCTGGGGTAGAACCTTGTGGCCTCATGCTGACGCTTAGCAAATCTCTCCTCATAAGCCTAGATGGAAGAAATGGAGGAAGATGACAGAGAGAAGACAAGTATATGAGGGGTGTGAGAAGAGCTTTCTGTCCTCACTGTCAGTGTTATGCCTTTCAACTTTACTAAACCACTCAGCCCCTCGATTTATGAGTATATGTTATGGTTATGACAATGAAAGAAGGTTTTGTGCAGTGTTATGCCAAGTGAATAAGGCTATTTTTCCTATCAAAGGAATTACAAGCTATTACTTTTTTAAATTAATATTTTAATGCAAATATAAACTAATAAAATTGTACTGAAATAGAATCTTCTTGTTCCAGTACTTCGCCAGGTACATTTACCAGATGATGAAACTTAATTCAGTTTTTGTGGATTCAGTAAGGTCTTGCCTTTTTCTAAATGTTATATATTTTCTGTCTTTACAGGGAAATACAGCACTAGTCAAAGCTTTTGCAGAGCTACCGATTATATATATAGGAGGAATTATTTAAGGATTTGTATTAGTACATACTGATTATAAAGGAAAGTAGGTTAGATTTTGTCATATTCATAAATGTATCTGGCATCATTTTCACCACCCTAGTACTTCTAATTTTATATCCATCACTTTGATTGCATACAATCAAACTCCTCCACATTCACATAACATTTCAACTGTTCTGTTCTCTCCTCTTAATCTTCTGCACTAAATTCTGCACTGTTTACAATGTGCTTTCCAAGTTCCTGAGATATGTACAACACACACACACACACACACACACACACACACACACAAAGCTGTACAGAAATTAAACTACAATCACTGATAATAAAGAATTTAAAAACTGTTGGTAGAATACATGTAGTCAACTACACAGGTAAAAGGGCAGGAACTTCTTTAAAATAGTTAAATCAGGGATAAGCCTATCATTGGTTTTCAGTAAATGAACTGTTTAGGAATATTAAAAAAATAGGACTTTGTTTTATGACGTCATGTAGCAAGTCACAAAGCAGATACTTGAAAAAACACAATTATCACAGGAAGAGAAAATCACTTTATTCAGGGATATTCAACATGTCGACACTGGTAGAAAGAGAAGTTGTTTAGTTTTTTCTTCAATTCCTTATATATATCATAATCAATAAATCTAAGCAAATTAGACTCCATTAGGATAGTATTAAAAATGTGAATCACATATATGACTAGAAAAGCTCCAGTTGTAAAAAAATCTGCAATTATTGTTTCAACAAAAAGTCTCCATTTCACAAATACATCAAAAATTAATTATCCATTTTACCTATTTTCTTAAGCATTAATGTCAACATAATGTTGTTGAAAGATTCCATTTATACAAATTAAAAAATAAATAATTAGCACAATATATTTTTATATCTTAATTCATTCCACAAATGATTTCAGTGGATTCCCGGTAAGTCTCATAAGCAGTTGCAATTCAAACCCATTTACATATCATGCTTTCAAATTTCTCATTCTTTTGTTACAACTAAAATAGATGTTTAACTTTCCATTTCAAATATTTTAAACTCTACTTCCTTTGAAGAACCCCAGCTGGGTCCTAATGATTCCTAATTCTAGCTGCTTGCTTGTGGGTCCCCTTTACTCCCTGTGCTCCTCGCCTTCACCAGAATTTAACAGCACACCAGCCATGGAGCACAGTTGTTCTCTTCTTGCTCGAGGAAGGATGTTGAGCACTTCTGAGAATTTATTTGAAGCACCCAAACGTAAACCACCATGAGTTTGCCATGGTTTTCAATTCAAAGAAAGAACTTGCAATTTTGCACACTTTTATAATAATAATATATATAGGACAGGTAGTTTTCTAATACAGTTTGAATAATACAATAAATGTAAAGCAGTTATGATATAATTTAAAGGCAATTATTTATAACCCTAATATTTTCACAATTTCCCCACTCTTCAGAAATGTTTTACTCCATTAATTCCACTACTTGCATGCATATTTTTGTGTTTGAATGAGATCATAGGAGGCTTCTTGAGAGAGTTTATTTTCTTATTCCACGTGTAACTTACAGGTCAAAATATCTTTTGTTTCTCTCTGAATATACACACATGTTCCTTCCTGTGTATATTCTGTAAAAAAACAAAACAAAGCCCTTTTTTAGTTCTCATTTCATGGATTCCTTCAGTTTCAAGTACTGATTCATCACATCTGTACTACCTTTTCAAGTACTGGTTCATCACATCTGTACTACCTTTTTATGTTTCAGGATACTGCTCTCCAACCCTATAAAATTAAGCAAAGTTTCACACCTATAAAAAGGTTTGAAATTTTTAAATTAAAAATAGCAAAACTTTCAAAAATAGATTTTACTTAGTGTTCTCTTGTGTTTACATATTCTCTTAACATAATTTCTGAATGTTATTTTCTTAATATTCTGCCTTCATATTTTTGCTTTTTACTTTAATAAAACTCCTTAAAATGCCTATGCAAGTGACTTTCTCACTGCCAACTCTAACAGAATCTTAAGGATTTATTTTATTAAAGTTTCCCTTTTTCCTACCCACATGCTAAATTGAAGGTGAATTAGCCCTTAGAAAAATCACAGGATCCCCACTAATAATACGTACATTCTTTTGCTGGATATTTATTGATTTTGTATGCTCATTATTTAGCTCACTGTCCAACAATAAAAGCAATTATATATATAAATAGGTTAAAAGCATTCATGTTGTCATATAATATCTGTGTCATAAAACTGAAAATACATGTGGAACAAAACAACTGAACAAAACAGGGTTCCTTTTTTAAATGTATTTAGTACAGGATTACATGGTCTCATGACACAGGTTGGACTCATAGTGAGCATCCTGCTTTCAGCCTCCCAAGTCTTGGCATTGCAGGTGCACACTATCACACCTGCCCAGTTTCAATCACCTTCTCAGTGTGCCCTGACTGCAAGGTGGCCCTGCACTTGAGGCATTGAACCCTGGTCCCTGAGCCTGCATGAGCAGGTGTTTTAGTCTGCTAAGCTATCTGGCTGACCCTAGTGTTTCTTTTAATTATTCAGCATACTTTGTAAGATAAAATTATGGTTCAATCATACACAATTATAAACATTTATAATGAATATTAGGAAAGTATCTTTTTTTCAAAATTTTATTGATAAACAGATAGCAATGAGACAGTTTCAAATCAAATCGGAAGTACAGTTTCAACCAACAACACACTGCATATATTCTTCTTAATGGTTAATTGCTGTACAAGATGCGGACTTGAGATCCTATTTACAAACACCATTAGAACAAATCATTCTATTCATTAAGAGAATGCAACTATATATCTATCCTAACCACTTTGAATACACAGATACAAAATGGACATTCATCGGTATACCCCATTTTTTCTAAGTTCCGTTATTGAATATTATAGATGTGTAAACTCAGCAAAATATTCTAAAAGAGTCCAGTAGCCCATAATAGCATTGGGTCTTCTGTTTAAATGGCAAAGACAGAAATTATTGACCTGAGTCCCCCACAGCTCAACATAACAGCATGGCTTTACTTCCTATATTTCGTCTTCATCCTTTTCTACTGGATGGTTAAGACCAAGGTAAAGCAGGACCTGTGCAACTGTCCTGCTTCAAGGTTGTATATGGTGAGATTTTTGGACTTATGTGCAAACATGAGAAGTATAGAATTCTTTATCATATTTTTAAAATATAATCTAATTTTTAATTTTTTTATCATATTATGTAGGGACTTAAATTTCAACATATCAATACTTGATGAAAAATACCTGTTCCTTATTATGCCTAAGATGTTTGAAATGCAGTGAGATAGTAAGGTTAAGCTTGATAGCCTAAATCGTTTGATAATAACAATAAGCTTGTCTTCTGGATGGTTAACAACCTAAGTTTGCAGACAAAAATTAGAGAAAAAGGAGGGCTACAAGGAAAGCCAACATTTTGGCCCTAGCCTTCTAAGGTCAATTAAGACTCAGGACATATGAGAACTTGTACTGTAATGTCATGTACCTCGGTAGTGTCCCAAATTTTCTGATCAAGAAGATTATGGGACCAAAGAGGAAAGTGATCGATGATGTAGAGTGTGCCTAAGGAGAGTCACATGGGGAGAAAACACTCTCTCAGGCTTTCACAGTGAGCACATTGGCCAAGCAATGGCCGTGACTCATCCACATGGTTGACACTGACAAAGGTTCTACAATCTGAGGTACAGGATCTCAGGATAAATCATGAGGGGATTTCACTGACCTTATCAGACCAAAAAGCTACAACTCTTGTTGCACAGGAAAGTATCATTTTGACTTGTTTGTGATTGAAGATGTAATCATATCTCACCACTTTTGCTATTGCTATATATGCTTCAACATCTATAAAATAACTTCAGTTACTTTCTTTCTGCATCTTCAATGATCTGTGAATGCATTTCAGAAACTACTTCTTCTCTACCTTTAATATATTTCTAACTAGTAACTCCATAAATCTAACCACTTAATACAAAGATACAACTGTGTCCAAAACTTAACATGCATCAAATAAATTAACTATTTTTCCTTATATCAAGTTCATTAAATATAGTCAGCTTTCTCATCCTAGAATTTCTATATTGTGCCTGTTTGTAATAATAAAAAATATTTTCATTTTTTCTCATTTGCCCAGTCCTTATGGGATTTTACTTTGATATTCCCTTAACCGCCTTAAGAGAAACATTATTCTCACTTTACACATGATTATGTATTTTTTTTTGCAAACTAAATGATACATGTCAAATCTTCACAGGCTATCTAAGAAGCATTATGTGGCTGCATTGTATTGGGCTTGTTTTCTCTGACATCAGAACAGTTTTTCCAACAGCAAATTACATTTTTCTAAGCATCTTGAAAGTGTGTTCCTACAATCTTATCTGCATGAAGTGTTTGGGGATGTTGGTTGACTGCTTCACACACCGTTCTGTACTGCAGGGTACATTTATTTCCCAAATCTCTTCACCAGGCACTCAGTGACCTAAACCTTTATAAGCAATTTTCCTATACATCTCTGGCTAGCTAAACTTACCATGTGTAGTTAATATTGTTAATCAGGAAAAGTACTTTGAAAGTGGACTCTAGGGATCAATCATCTATGATAAAATGATGGCTTCAACGTGAGCTTTATAATCTTGGGAAAGTTTCTTTAAACTGTCTATGCTTGCCTTCCCATGTCTGTTAAACAGAATATATTTTTTCCCTTATCTTCATTGAATGGTCTATATATAAGTCCTGTCCATCTAGCTCCCTGTCATCATTACTCTACACTAATGTGAACTAAAATTATTTCTAATTAAAATGATGAATTACAATGTAACAGACTCATGTAGGTTCTTTAATGGAGTTTTTCATTCCTTACCTTAAAGAATCAGGGGAGAACCACGAAGCACTAGATTCCAAAGTCTTGGCATCCCTCTTGAGGAGTAGAGGGATGTTTCTCATCACATAGTTACCTCTTCCTTTCACCTTAGGGAAAGGTTAGGATGTAAAACGTGTTACTCTTTTATTCAATTAGTTTTCACTTACACTTTGGTTATATGGTTAATACAGCATCCAGAAACTCTGTTTCTCAGAAATTTTAAAGCAGACTTATTGTCGACTAGCAACATGTCGACTAACACATGTTGACTAACACATTTTCTTCTGCAATGTTAAATGATTATTTTAACTAAAATCTGTATAGTATATATATGTAACATTCAAAACCAACAATTTATGTAAACCCATGAAAACACATATCACATAAGACTAAATTACAATTTTTGCTAGAGTGTTAGTTTTGTCTTTATATAATTATTTTGGGTTTAGAGATAGTGTTTGTCTTTTATTTTAATATTGTAGTATTAGTCTTGGCATTTTCACCTTTCAAAGCAATTATATCACCACCTTTAAAAAATACTGAATTGTATTATGGTGAATTACCTAAAATAATGTCTTTGTGCCAGGTGTGGTAACACAAATATGTAATCCTCACATTCTGGAAAACTGAGGCAGAGGATTGCAAGTTCAAGCCTAACACGGGGATGTTAGAAAGTTGACAAAACTCTGTCTCAAAATTGAAAAAAGAAAATGTCTACTCTGTAATAGGTAGATAATAAAATTTTAAGTTTCATTTTGATGCATCATTGCAGATCTGAACACACTGTAAATTCAGTAACAGTAGTATAAACAGCAGGATCTTCATAAAATGTGAAGCTTTTCTCACTGTGTTTGTTGCTTCCTTGCCTACTGCCAAACTCTAAATACAGACAAGGTTTGCACATTTAATTTCATTTTTAGTATATTAGACTCGCAGTCTAACATTGTTATGTTACAACTTTGAATTATTTTGAGTCTTTGAAGAGATCAATTATTCTTAAACGCTTGGGTAGATTTAGGTCATGCTCTCTGATGAGAACTCATAGATGGAATACTGATTTCTACCTGTCGTGTCCTGCCAAGATACTCATATGCTGACAGTTCCTAGGGCTGTGGCACTGGATTTAATGCCTTGTAAGAACAGGGACTGCTATCGCAGGGAGTCGTCTCAAAACAAAACAAAGCAAAATTACACATTATCACCTTGCATATTTGTTGTTGTTGTCATTCTTTCTTTTTTTCTTTTTTTCAGAACCAGGGATTGAACTCAAGCCCTTGCATTTGTTAGGGAAGCGCTTATACCACTGAGCCATCTCCCTGGCCCCCACCTTGCATATTTGCTTTCAATCTTTTCTTATTTAAACATGTGACATTCATGATGATTCTTTATCCTGCAATGACATAGAAATTATAATTTTTTTTTAAATTTCAACATTTATTTTACAAGTATTAGCTCAAAATTCTGTTATGAATGACTTTCTATTACATTTTTCAAATGTTTTGGTGATGTTGTATAACTAAGACAAAGTAGTAAAATAGTGATCTTTAATTTTGCTTTGTGTTTCTCAGATAAAAGAAATCATGAGATGGTGGAAGGGAGAGGAAGAATATGATAGGGGGTGAAAATGGTATTAAATATTCTTTTTATATATACCAACTCCACACAAGGAGACTAAACATTACGTGGTATACACAGAAACTAATAAAATTTGAAGAGACTTTGTTTTTTACATTACGAGTGTTTTACATAATATGCTTCATAACCACTTGTGCTCAATGTGAAAATCTCAGGTTCTTTCTTGCCATTAAAGCTGGGAGCATAATCTATTCTTATTCCTGTGTAACTGTACTTGCCTTCATTTAGAAGCTACTATTAATCTACATTAAACTATATATATCCTATTGCATAAAAGACCTAACTTGGTGTTTGAATATCAACATTTTGTTTCTATCTCACGAGGTTGTAAACATAGTTCATAAAAGCCAAGATAGGGGAATTATTGTGTGTTCCAGGCCAGTCTGGGTAAATAGTGAATTGAAAACTAGCTTAAGTTATGCAGTTAGACACAGTGTCATCTAATGAATAACACAAAGACAAAACAAAACAATAGAAAGCATGAGTGAAGAAGAATAATTACACATTTTCAAGTATAGATTAATTTTACTTAAAATAGTATATGGTTTTATAAAATTTATTAATACTTTTAAACCATCTGATTATTTTCATGCTTTTAAAGTATGCTCATTAAATATACAAACAGCAAATTATTCAGTAAATCTGCAAATTGTTTATATTTTACTATGATTGTGTGTAGATTTCGCCTACACTTAATATAATGATATAATGTTTAAATTTCTTTACACCAAAGTATTTTTTTCTGTTTTTTTAAAGACAAGTCCTAACTATACAGTGACTGGCCTTGAACTCACTATGTAATGTAGGCTGGCTTCCAAAGCACAGTGTGCCTCCTGCCTCAACCGACCAAGTACTGGGATCAGAGGCATGCAGCACCATGCCTGGCTTCACAGTAGTGTTTGTTACATAGAAGTATCTTTAAAAAATAAAAATCTTAAGAGAAATTGGTAGATATAAAATGATTTGACACAACAATATTTAAACTAACAAGAATTTGAGGCTCATTGAGCAGTATATAAATATTGAATTGAGTATTCAAACATATCAACCTTGCCATAGGCTATTTTTCATTTCACAATAGCAATTCTTTTCAGAAATTTTTCTATTTAAGATAAGTTAGCTTACTGAAGTGTGCAATGAGTTTTTTTTCTATTTTCTATATTAGATTCAGTGAATGATAAATATAATGTGCATCTTATATTTTGTGTCATCAAACTAACCTATCACTAGGAAAATATAGTTAAATTATAGATTTATACTTGTTAACTTTTTAAAATTCTAATGAAAGTTTATTCAAAATGAAAAAGTAAAATAGCACAAACATAGCTTTTTTACATGTTGGCGAGTCTAGCTAGCAATAATGTATTGCCAATTTTGAGTATTAACCACAGAAAATGGTAATTATTTGAGTTTATCAATATGCTATTTACCTTGACTTGATTATTAATCAATATGTGCATTGTGGTAATCTCACATGGTACTAAACTAATATGCATACTTTAAAATTCTTTGTTTATCAGTTAAAATAACTTTAATACAAAAGAAAATATACCAAGCTAAAATGTTGGTAGAGACATGTCAGAATTACTTTTCTCTTTTGCAGTGACAAAATTTCCAATACCCACATTAGAAAAGGAAAAGTACACTGAGCTCACAGTTTGTAGAGGTCTCAGGCCACAAACAGCAAGTTCCAAGGCAGGCTGGCATATGGCAGAGGGGCATCGCAGAAAAGCCTCGTTCACAGCAGGCCCAAGGCAGCGTAGTGTCAAGCAGCTTGGGCCAAGCAACCCCAGCTGCCCTCCTTCTGTCCTTTTATTCTGCCACATGCCACTCATTTTAGAGTGAGTAGCACTCACACCTGGGAAGGGCCTTCAATTGGAAACTCCCAGAACTGTGCCAAATTAATCAGTGGACTAATTTAGTAACAACCCATCCTCGATCCCAGCATTGCACATTTAATTTCAGCATCACACACAATACCTCTTGCCACCTTTGAAAGCCCCTACGTATGACTGCATGAGCCTAAGGGGAAAATCTAAACATAAGTATAATAAGACAAAGTTGAATCTAACACTTAAGTTGAGGAAAATTAGCATATAAACTGTATTAAATATTCTGATTCATGAATATAAGATGTCTTTCCATTTATTTAGTTTTCATTTTATTTCAATAACATTTTGCATTTTTTACTGTACAAGTTTTGTGATGCTGTCGTGTTTATTGCTACAGTTATTTATTCTGTTGCTATGGTGAATGAGTTGCTTCTTAACATCATTTTAAAGCAGTTCATTAGTACAGCATGGAAATCAAATTATTTGTGAACCTGTATCTTTAAACTATCCTAAAACTGTTACTTTTGATTCAGTGTATTTCTTAAATTTTTCTATATATGATAACATATCATCTAAAACTATAAATTTTTTTTCTTTCAAATTAAGATGTCTAATAATTTCTTGTAGCTTTGAAACTGTACTAGCCAAAGTCTGTATTATAATGACAGGCACAACTTGAAAGAGGGGACATCCATGTCTTAGAAATGATGCAGTGGGAAAGGAATGTGTCTTTTATCGTTGAATGTGTTGTCTGGGGTTTTTGTAAAGCTCATTAGAAGTCATCATTACCAGCAGTTCAGATAATAATCTGACTTTTGCTTGCTGAGCTTTTCTACCATAAAAATGTTTTATGCTTTTTAAATGGTTTTTGTCTGTTGAGATTATTTATATGTAATATATAATTAGACAGATAGATAGATAGATAGATAGATAGATAGAGTTTTTCTTTCTTTTCTTTCCTTCTGTATTTTAGGAAAAGGTCTGCAGGGTGTTCAGGGTCTCACTACTAGACTGGACTCTAGTGATTCACCTGTTAACAGCCCCCAAGAACTGGGATTACAGGTGTGCGCCACCACGCCCAGTCTCAATTGCATTCTCAGCATGCCTTGGGGACAGAGCTGGCACGGCAGGCCCAGAGATCAAACACCCAGCCCCTGCACCTGCTTGTAGGTGCTTTAATCTGCTGAGCTACTTGGCCGGCTCGTTTTTTTTTTTTTTTTTCCTATTAATATGATACTTACAATGATTTTCAAATACAGAACAAATGTTTCATTCCTAAAGGAATCTTGTCAACAAACAATTAAACTTCTTTCATATGTTCGTGAAGGACTTCTGTTAAAAATATTTTTTGTGGGGGAGAGGATTTAAAATGGATGCCTCAAAAATGAGAGCCTTGGGAGAAGCTCAGATAGCACTCACTGAGTAAGATGGTACTTTCTCAAGAGGAAATGTCTTTCACACTGAAACAGAAAATTTATATATATGATGGATTATATGTAGACTAAACAAATAGATGATTGATAAGGGGGAGAAGCACTGCCTAGGGGTCTGCCTGCCATCACCCCTGCTCCTCTGGGGAGCAGCCATTGTGGTAATGAGACAAAAACCTGATGACAACTGCTCCTGAGACCAGATTACTGGACAGCTTTCTCACACTTAAGCCCTCACCACACAGCCTTCCCTCCAAATAGTAGGGAGAGGTGCATTGCCTACGTCGTTTCTTCACCCCATTCTCTCTAGCACTTACTGCTGGCAAGGGCGCTTTCCTGCCATCTACCAAGATTTCAGCCACAGAGAGGAAACTCAGTTGAATGGCATTTTAGGAGTATCAGCTTAGCCCATGAATTGTGGCCACGAAGAGTCTCTGGCATGTGGACACAGCCCCCACCACTCAGATAATGGGATCATTTAGCCAGACTGCCCACCCAGACAACCCGATGCCAGCTCTGTGTGTGTAGCTACCAAACGAGTTGCAAGCAGTACATTCGAGTCACTTAGCATCAGCCTTGAATGTCTGCTGGGCTACTGTGTCATGGCTGCCAGCACCCAACTGCAAGTCAATGCAAAGTTCCGCAATTGCTTTGCATGCCAGCATGTCACGCCAGTTGTCAGAGAATGTGCCCATCTGTGGAGAACGTGAGTGGCCGTGTGCAATGAGACTGCAACTAAGGAATAAAGAGACTGTGCACACATATGGACTTTGTGGCATAAAAGTCAAGAAGAAAATATGGGTGCTTCGTTTCCCTGCACACTCCTTACCAGGCCTCACCAAGGGCTTGGAAACTCCACACCCTAGAAGAGTGACAAGAACTGTGGACTGGGAAATCACACATGCCTTGAGGAATTTGCAGACTCCTGAATGAGAGTGCAGAGCCAACAGGTAGCAGACTATAGCTGCAATAGCTGCAATCTCCCCACCCCATGGATGCAAACAATTGTAGACACCTGAGCACCTCTGCTGGCAGAGAGGAATGCCACAAATATATGTTCTCTCACTCACTAAACCTACCCATCTATTTTCCCATCAGCTGATGGGTGGGAGGTTAATAACCACGAGCTAGGACAGCATCAGATTCTTCCTGTAAATTTGAAGATGAAGTCCTGTATTTGCTTCAGGACTGTAGTAGAAAAATCACAGGTGTGATTGGTGTGTTTGCATTTAATAACCCCAAGTCAATCCAATACATATTATATTTAAAATATCAGATGTTCAAAAACAACAGAAACAGAAAAGAAGAATTTTAAAATCAATCAAGAAATTGAAAATGTCACATATAAATGTAAATGCATTAAATGTATAGCTGCCCTCTCAACAAAACCTCTGAAGTCTGGAAAAGTTTGGAGTGAAATATCCAAACTCTCAAGAAAAACAAAAGTAACCTAAATTTACATGTCTGACAAAAGTTTTCTTCAAATTGGAGAGAGAATTGAGGACATTTCAAGGTAAAAAGAGTCAAGAGATTCATTCTGAAAATATTCAAGCACTTCTGAAAATACTAGAGAATATTCTACACAGAAATGGCATAACCAATACTGCAAAAGCCCCAGATCTCCACATGGAATGAAAACACTGAACAATTAAATCTAAAACTAAGTAGTTGCCACCAGAAAAATATCCCTTGAGAGCTGGGGAAATAGCTCAGTAGAAAAAGTGCTTGCCTGGCAAGCTCAGGGTCTTGAGTTCAATCCCCAGTACCAAAAAAAAAAAAAAAGAAGAAAGAAAGAAAGAAAGAAGAAAGAAAGAAAGAAAGAAAGAAAGAAAGAAAGAAAGAAAGAAAGAAAGAAAGAAAAAAAGAGAAATATCCCTTGAAAACAACATCATAGTCCATATAGAAAATGCAAATAATTCACCAAAAAATTTAGAATTAATTACCAATTTTATCAATATAGTAGGATACAAGCATCAACACACAATAATCAATAGCTTCTACTAACACCAGTAATGGACGCAAGAAGAAAAAGCTATGAAAAGTATCACTCATAGTAGCATCAAGAAAAACTGAATGCTTAAGGATTAACGTACCAAGAAACTGAAAGACCTCTACCAAGAAAACTACAGTACTCTGAAAAAAATATTGAAGAGAAAATGGAAAGATGTCTTCTGCTCTTAGTAAGGCTGGATCAATATTGTTAAAGTGGCCATACTCACAAAACTGTTACATGGAGTCCATGCAATCTGAATCAAAAATGCCAGCATCATTTGTTATAGGAATAGACAAAATAATCCCAACATGCAGTTGGAGCCAAAGAGAGCTAGAATAACACAACTTTGGCCAAAACAGCAAAGCACGAGGCATCATAATATTTGTAGTCATCTCGGATTACAAAGAAACTGCAATACAAAATGGAATGAAAAATGTGTGAAAACATAAGTAAGCATCAGTGTAACAGAAGAGAGGATATAGAAACAATACCAGGTACTGTAGGAATTTATCTTCATAAGGGCCTAAATATATGTGTTGGAAAAAGATCTACTGACCAAGTAGTGACCTTCTTTATGTCATTTGATCCTTCTTAGTTTGATGATCACATTGTCTGCAAACAGCATAGCTACTCTGATCATTTCTGGGTTCCTGTCACATGGAATATTAATTTTCATACTTTGATTTTCGGTCTGTGGGTTTCTTTTTTAATTA
>NW_004524764.1:1512634-1517731 GCF_000260255.1 Octodon degus | reverse complement strand
TAAGATTCTCAACAGTTGCTTACATATTGAAAGCTTAGGACTCCAATGAATTCTTGGAGGATACATTGTCCCTGTGCTTCTCATCTTAAACTTTTTACTTCTCTGCTTCCTGGACTATATGCTTTATGTCCTCCTCGCTCAGATGGCCCTTATCATTAGTGATGGTAATCTTGTTCTCTTGTATTGTTATTGACTGCAGAAACATTGAGGACACCATTGGCATCAATATCAAAAGTTACCTCAATCTGAGGAGCACCAAGGGGTGCAGGAGGTATGCCTGTGAGTTCAAATTGCCAAGCAGGTTGCTATCCTTGGTCATGGAATATGACCTTTGTATACCTGAATGAGCATTCCAGGCTGGTTGTCTGAGTAAGTAGTGAGGTCTGAGTCTGCTTGGTAGGAATGGTGGCATAGCACTTGATGAGGACTGTCATGACACCACCAGCAGTTTCAATACCAAGAGAAAGTGGAATGACATCCAAAAGAAACAAATCTTGGACATTTTCAGCTTGTCTCCAGATAAAATGGTTTCTGGAACAGTTGCACCATAAGCAACAGCCTCATCAGGGTTGGTGCTCTTATTCAATTCTTTTCCATTGAAGAAATCCTGCAGAAGCTTCTGGATCTTGGGGATGTTGGTAGAACCACCCACCAGGGCAATGTCATGGATCTGAGACTTGTGCAGTTTAGGATCTTGAAGAGCCTTCTCCACAGGGACCAGAGTTCCATGAACAGGTCAGCATTCAACTCTTCAAATCAAGCACGAGTAATGGAGGTGTGGGAGTAGATTCCTTCATAGAGGGAACCAATCTCAATACAGGCTTTGGTGCTGGAAGAGAGGGTTCTCTTTGCTTGCTCAAATGCAGTAGGAAGATGGCAGGCAGTTCTTTAGTTCTCACTTACGTCCTTCTGGTACTTGCACTTAAATTCTGCCATAAAATGATTGATCATTTAGTTGTCAAAACCTTCTCCACTTAAGTGGGTGTCTCCAGCTGTAGATTCCACTTCAAGGAGTCCATTTTCAATAGGGATGATTGACACATCAAAAGTGCCACCCCCTAAATAAAAAATCAGTGCATTTCTTTAAGCTCCAACCTTTTTGTCTAAGCCTTAAACAATAGCAGCAGCTGTTGGTTCATTGATAATTCTAAGTACATTAAGACCAGCAATAGTTGCAGCATCTTTGGATACCTGACACTGAGAGTCATTAAAATAAGCTGGCACAGTGACCACAGCATTGGTGTGCTGGAGGCTTGGTTCCCAGTATTACAAGGTGAAAGGCCTAGAGCTACAGCCTCAATTGAAATGTCATTTTGTCAGTTCCAACAGGAGGGAGCAACTTAGATCCTTTAGATCTTAGTTCTCTGTTTAGATCTAAGTTAGTTCTTGCCTAAGCCTGAAAGCCTGCATCTCATCCCTGAATGTCATTCCTGTTTGTTTAATATGTATCTGTTATGATGTCACTTACCCTTAGTCCCTCACAAATGGCCAAAAGAGTGGATCCTTTGTTCTTGGAGTGTCAGCTACAAATCTTTGAGTTAAATAAAATTCTTTTCTTCAAAAGTACTTGTATTCATACATTTTGTTATAGTAGCAAAGAAAACTGTATTTATCCTACAGTACTATGAGGAATTCAGAGTTTAATATATTTCCATGTATGGCTATCTATAGCAGTGCACTTTATTGCAGTCATTCTGATCTGTCAATTTGTTGAAATTATGACAAAATTCTAAACATCTTCAATCTGAAAATGACTCATGCTATTCATCCATCAGAATAAATCACTAGGTACCTCTAGTAAACTTTCATTTTTCTGAATTTCATTAGAAAAGTGAGATCAACTAAATTGACTTAAAAGAATATGAATCACAATTGAAATTTGAATATTTTCTTATAAGTATACGTTCTCATTAGATTAGCTAATTTTATTTCTTTTTGTGGGAAATCTTACTATATCTATTCATTTTCAATGATGGCAGACAAGGGGCTGAGGAGATGGCTCAGTGGAGTAAGCGCTTTCCTAGCAAGAGCAAGGGCTTGAGTTCAATGCCCAGTTCCTGAAAAATAAAAATAAAAAATAAGATAAAAATAAAATACTGGGATTATATGGCAATATATCTGCTTCTTGGCTGGGGAAATGACTCAGTGGAATAAGAGCTTCCCTGACAAGTGCAAGGGCCTGAGTTCAATCCCTGGTTCTGCCAAAAATAAATAAATAAATAAATATTAAAAAATAATGGCAGACAAGTCAATTTTTGAATACACAAATGGGACCCAATATTGTTTTCAAATATGAACTTCTGGTAACTTTATTCTATATATTATTATAGATAAACATCACACATATTACTTAATTTCTTTCATAACTGATAGGGAAAATGTTTAGCTTTTCTTAGAGTCAAAAGCAATCTTAGAGGGTAGAGTACTGTATATAGGAGTGTGGTGGATTGACAATTGATCCTCAACTTGTAATCCACCTGAACTAAATCAGTAAAGTGCTGGAGGTTCGAGGTGGAATGGCCTTCTCATGACTGTTACCAGCAACATACAAAGGAGAACTGGGTAGGAAAATGAGGCCTGCTGCTTCTCCTGAAGGAACTTGTCATGCTTTGCTGAAATTAACTCGGTAGTTGTCATTATCAGAAGAACTGGATACATTGTCATGGAGAATGGCTATGGTTCATTTTGGAGGAGTTCTGGTCCTTGCTCTGAGCATCATATCCTGCCTCTGGAGGGGAAGAAGTTGTGCTGCTCTGTCTCCTGGAGAAGCTTGTCATGCTGGAAATCTTGAAATGTACTTAGGTGCTATTATCATCAGAGGAGCTCAGAACTGCATTGTCACTAACGATGGCTGTGGTACTTGGTGGAGCTCTGTTCATTACTTTCCGTATCACTTTCTCACATCAGTTCAGATTCCTCAGCCTGCTAGCACAGTTCCTTCATAGACTTTCTAGCTTCTACCGTTGACCGTTGGGCCTTCCCTCCACAGATTCCTGAAACAGGCCAGCATGAGACATTGTTATTAGGGCTATGTCTCCTGATGGACTCATGGGAGCCATTGTTATGGGCTCCAGGTCTTCAGCTGGACTCATACAGGACAATGCTGTGGGATCCATGACCCAAGCTGGATTATTTTGTTCTTTCTTTTGTGGACAGATTTCCTGAACTCTCCTTATATGTAACTCTGAGAGCCAATTATAAAATTATCCTGAAAATTACGTGTCCTGTATTGTAGTATTCCCTTATAAGCCCCTAAACACAACAGGGGAACTTTGGTCCCTGTTTTTACCATTGCTCCCTGGAATAAGGAGAGGAAGATAGTGGGTTGTTCAATCTCCTGAAGAATCTTGTTGCACAGGCTTTTCTAATATGAACTTGATGGTTCTCATCACCAACCGGACTTGGGATCTCCTTACTGAGGACAGCTATGGTACTTTGCAGAGAGCTCTGGTTCTTACATTGAGCATTCCTTCCTGGCTCAATTGTAGATTTCTCAGCCAGCTGGCATAGATCATTCATTCTCCTCCCACATGCTTTCTAGCTTCTACTACTGACCTTTGAACCTTCGGAACACAGATCTATGAAATGGGCATCCATGATCCTATACTCAAGTTGGACTCATGGAGGATGTTTTCATGGACTTTAAGTCTTAAACTGGATTTATACAGGACATTGCCATGGGACCGAGGCCCTCGTCTGGATTTCCAGGTCTTTGTGTTTAGACAGATTCCCTGCATCCTGTTTTGTTTGACTCTTTGAGTGATTATTATAAAATAGTCCTATAAATTATATGTCTTGCATTAAATTGTTCCTGTTTTAAAAAATTTGTTCTCTTGTGAACACTGACTACAGCATAGAGATTTTTAAAAAAACATTAGAAAATGCTACTTCTTGGCATAAAATGTCCTTTGATTTTATGTTGATAACACTCGTTATGCCATAACTGTGATTGGAAGTCTGCACAACGTGGACATGACTATGTATATGCTTTTCAATATGTTCATTAAACACAAAACACACACAAATATATCTTTAATGCATGAATAAATGATATAATTTGCAAATTATAATATATTACATTAGGAATAGAAAAAATGTAAACAAAATCAATAATCTTTTTTTCTGTATGACATACAGCATATCATTTAATTAGTGCATGTGTAGAATATATTAAAAATAGCTTTAGCCCTTAATATTCCATAAAACATAAAATTAGCTCACCACTTAATTTCTCAAACCCTATCAAAATTCAAGTAAACAAAATCTTTTACTGGAACCAAAAATCTAACAGATAATGTTAACTTTTTTTTGTAAATAAAATGATGAGGCAGACTTAAAAGTCAAATTTCTACTGAACTTTTCTCAGTAGAATAATAGGAAATAATATGAAAAATGCATTTCCTTTAAGATTAATCATAGACTATAATTTATAGAAGCATATAGCATATTTACATTTTTTGCACCAAGGATCAAACTCAGGACCTTGCACTTGCCAAGCCACTAAAATATGGTGCGTATGCCACTAAAATATCTCTCTGACCCCCTATTTTGTTTACTTTTTAAAAATTACAATTTTTTAGACAAGGTCTCACTATGCAGTTTTGGCTGGCCTAGAGCTCACTTTGTAGCCCAGGCTAACCTCGTAACAATTCTCCTGCCTCAGCCTCCTAAGTGCTACGATTACAAGTGTATTTCATGACACCCAAAAGGTTACATTTTTTTAATATAGATAATTTTGATTCCTAAGACCAAATATGAGTCATTGTGAAATTATCTGAAAGGAGAAAAATAAACTTTGCTTTTAATAAATTACTTCTCTAAAGTACAAGTTTGCATATTTAAAATTCTTCAATATAATCATGTTACAACTCCAGAGGCATAATTCTAATATTTTCATATAAAATATGCTCTCTGTTTTTGTGTCAGTATCATGCTGACTCAATCACAGTATCTTTATAGTATAATTTCAAGTCAGAGTTTGGAATACCTTCTCCTTGCCTTTGTGGCCAATGATTGCCTTTCCTATTCTAGGATTTTTCTGGTTCCAGATGAATTGTAGGAATGTTTTCTCTAGATCTGTTAGGTATTATTATTATT
>NW_004524764.1:1511947-1512520 GCF_000260255.1 Octodon degus | reverse complement strand
ATTATTATATTTTAAGGGAAGGTCTCCAGAGTGTTCAGGGTCTCACTACCAGATCAGAATCTAGTGATCCTTCCACCTGTTTATAAACTCCCAAGAGCTGGGATTGCAGGCAGGTGCCACCACACCCAGTCTCAATTGCCTTCTCAGTGTGTCCACGGGGGCAGGGCCAGCAAGGCAGGCCCAAGGATAGAACCCCTGGCCCCTGCACCTGCTTGCAGGTGCTTTAATCTGCACAGCTATTTGGCCAGCCCTAGGTATTATTTTTGACTTGCATTTTTCTATGATTGATGCCAAACATTACTTTTATATACATGTGAGTTTATTCTGTTTTCTGTTGAAGAGAATTTATTCAATTTTTGTCTACTATTAATTGAATTTCTCTCTCACTTTTGCTATAAATTGTGTTTTTCTGTGGTCTTCATATTATATGTCTGCTACATAGTTTGCAAATATTTTCTTCATTTCTATAATTCTCTTTTCATTCTGTTGATTGTTCAATGTGTAGAACCTTTTTGAATTGACATGACCTAATATGTCTGTTTTTTCTTTTGTTGTTTTTAATTTTACTTTTCC
>NW_004524764.1:1507274-1511847 GCF_000260255.1 Octodon degus | reverse complement strand
TATATATATATATATATATATATATAGAGAGAGAGAGAGAGAGAGAGAGAGAGAGAGAGAAATAAGCCTTGCTTTTCATCTGTGGTGAGACAGATAAAGCTGCCTGGAAGACACTGTTAAGTCAGACATGAAACACAGATATACCGTGATCTTACTCATGTATAGAACCTACAAAAGTGAATAATTTAGAGTTAGAAAGTAGATTAGTGGTTACTAGTGTTATGGTTTGTGTCTAGGTGTCCCCTCAAAGCCTCATGCAGTCATGGAGCAGACTTCCAGAGTTTGTGATTAACTCATGATCCACTAGGATTATAGGATTATGGGATCACGGGTGCGAGCACTACCTTTGGCCTGGGACAGATAGTCTGCATGCAACATAAGGGAGACAGACTTGCTCTCTGTTGCTATTCTGCTGTTAGTTCTCCACTTTGCTCTCTGCTCTTTGTTTGCTCTCTGCCATGTGCAGCTCTGTGTTGGAGCCAGCTGAGTATGGACTGAAACCTCCAGTAACTGTGAGCTAAATAGATCTTTCCTTCTTTAATTTTGGGTGTCAGATATTTGTACCAGCAATGAGACAAGAGTAACTAAGACAACTAGGAACTGGGGAATGGAGACTAAGATGGAAATTGAGAGGGTATTGGTCATTGAAAATAAGATTACAGTTATAGAGGAATGATATGTTTTGTTTCTCTATTTTCACAGGACATAGTACAGTGACTGGAACCAATAATAATGTATTTGTACTTCAAGATAGATTGAAAGGTAGAGCTTTTGTATTTTAAATACTAATAATTTTTTAATGTTTGTGGAGAGAGATATTATAATTACCCTCATTCGTCCTGTGTGCAGTATGTATATGTAGGAATGCACTGTACCATACAAATATGTACAATTATGTGCCAAGAAAAATAATACAAGATACAGAAAAGAGAATACAATAAAGAGAATGTTTCAGGTCAGGTAGATAAATTTGAGTTACTACATAATAGGAAGACTAATGATGCTACTTGTACTTAGAAATGTTAATTAGGACTTCCAGAAAATGAAAGCAATATCATTGAAATGCACATTTGTTTCATATTATAATGCACACATACTGTACAAAATTATTTCAACATCAAATACTACCAGGGATAAGAAAATAATCTTATGTCACTTTAATATTATAAGGCATGATAAAATATAATGGATATACTTATTTTTTAAATATGTTGAAGTAAATTACACAGTATTATTAACACTCCTTAAAACATTACTCAATCAGAACACACTTAGAGCATCATAAAGTATTTCTGGCATTCTATTTCATGAGTCTTTAATGGCACTACATGACAACTTTTATCTTTCATAGTCATTTTGATCCAGATGTCACAGGGTACTAGATCTGGAGAATAAGCTGCATGAGGATGCACACAGTGTTTTATTAGCCTGCCTTTCTGTGGGATGGCACGCAGCATCATAAAACACTGTATTTTTATCATACTTCATAAATAACTCATAAAGTAGACTATGTAGATCGGACTCATAGTGATTCTCCTGTTTTCAGCCTACCAAGCGCTGGGATTACAGGTGCACGCCACCAGGCCTAGTCTCAATCCTCATCTCAGCCCACTCCCAGGGTGGGGCTGGCACCACAAGCCAGGAATCCAACTCTGCCTAAGCAAGTGCTTTAGTCCACTGAGCTATTTGGTCAGCATTTCAAATAGGAATATTTTGAGGGAGATTAATAGCAATATGTCTTTTGCTGTAGGTACTTTACTTTTAACTGTAAAATGTTTATAAGCAGTTTAATGTTTGATAATTCATTTAAGAACATTAAAATTTTTAGTTTGATAATTCACAGGATTAGCATACACTCTTATTTTTAAATTATTTTAACAACTATAGCATCAATGACATTAGTGTTTTCAGTAGCATAGTCTCAGCTTAGAAATGTTGAATAAGAATATATCTTCAGCCACTGTTAGGCTATGTGTAGTGAATGGCAGGCCATACAAAAGCCCTGCAATTCCAGGATTTCTTCTCAAATTTTCATAACATGATAGAAATTGGCATTAGTAACTTCATCACACATAAAACAATAAAAAGTAAAAGGGAAAAATATAGAATTTGGAATATAGGCTCAATTTATGAAAGTACACATAACATGTCTTTTCAAAATCAAGGATCCAAGATCAGTATTGTTTCCTGGAATCCTGTAGGATTTTCACAAGCCCTGACAGATGAAAAATAGGTAAAAAGTTATATAAAAGATAAAGAATAAAAGTTAAAACTAGTAAAAGAATATACTTTTTCTATAGATGAGAAAATATGAAGCAATATAAAATTCAGAAGGTATTGCTTAAGTATATACATGGAATTATTTATGATTTTGATAATTGCACAATAGCTATGGATAAAAAAAAAGAGGAATGATGAAATTCCTCATACATCAATTGAGTTACTTCTTGGAGCCAAACATTTTACTAGGTTTGGAGTTTGATTGATGAAAAAAAAAAGTCCATACTCTCATTGGGATGAAACTCTAAAACATGTGCTAAGGAAATACATTGGCAATTGCAAAAGAGCAGGATAAATATTATACCAAAATTAGTTACTAATTACTAAGAAACCAAGGAATGTTTACCTCTCTATGCAGGATTTAAGGATGTTTAAGTATATGCTATCTCTATTTTTACTAATTTTTCATACTATAATTTTTCATCAAAAGATTACTTTTGTGTCTATTAACATTCAGTTTAAGTACTAAATGCATGTACAGAACATTAATTATTGCAAGGAGAAGGTAGATAAATAAGAGGAGAGAAGAAAAGCAGAGGTGGGGCAGGAAGGAGAGTGTATTTTGTTTACAGAATTTGAAATACAGATCAAATAAAAACTTTGCACATATCCCTCCTTGCCTAGTAGTAATTAAGTAATGTGTGTTATTTATTCACACAGTGTATGTGTACCAGTGCACACGATGATGAACATGAAAACCGACTACAATCACACACAATACTATTCACTTATTATTATTGCATTTCATCATTCATTAAGCATCAATTAAAAGAGGTTCTTAAAATTTCCAAAGTTATGTCCTAAATATTTTATTATGATCTTTAAGATATTGCATCTATCTCTAAAGAAAATACCTTGCTGAGCATATGACATTACAAAAATGTCAAGACTCACTACTAAAATTCGTAAAAATCATTACTAAGTCAAATACAGGGAATGAAATTACATTATAAAAATGCACATACTGGGGCCGGGGAAATGGCTCAGTAGAATAAGTGCTTGCCTGTCCCGAACCAACGGGTCAGTCAACGAAGGTCACCTGGGGGAGGAGCAGAGAATTGAAGAGGGGACAAAGGACAGGAGACGCGAGAAGTGGAGACTAGACAGGATTCTGATCAAGTCTTGTTTATTTAGGGGAGGTGCTGTGTATATATAGTGGGGGCATAGGGAAATGACGTTGACGGGTAAAAGGCGCGAGTAAGTAGGCAACCGGGCTATGACAGGAAGTCCCACCTCCGGTGCATAGCAGGAGACTTATGGGAAAGAGGCGGAGTGAGAAGGACCATAAACTTAACTCAGCAGGGGAATAGAAACTTAAAAAGATGGCTGACACTATTATAAAATGGATACCAGTTAATGGCCTCCCACACTTGCCTGGAAACACAAGGGCCTGAGTTCAATCCCCAGGTTCTGAAAAAAAAATGTGCATATTGATTCCCAGTCCCCCCAAAAAGATGCACACATATTATCTGAAATTTATTTAGCTATGATAATTTACATCGTTATTAAGTATGCATATTTGTGAGTGTGAAAACTGTCATTACCTACTATAATAAATACTTAATTGTATACTCATAAATTTATTGTGGTTATGATTAGGTAAATACTCATGAGGTGAAGTTCTTTATCTTTTTAGAATTATGTTATATTTACAAAATAAATGAAATTACTGCAGTTTTCTCCAATTTCCCACATCCAGTGCTCTCCATTGTCTCACATTTGTTGTCATTGATAAACCAATGTTAATGCACTATCATTAACTGGACTCCTCACACTATTCAGTGTTTACCATGATGCTCTATTGCTGTTCCAGCTCCCATCCAGAGTACCATGCTGCACTGAATTCTCATTTATTTAGCTTTCTTGTGCTGTAAAAGTGTCTCAGACTTTCCATGATTGGATGATTATGAAAACTTGGAGTAATAATTGTTCAGTATTTACCCCATGTGTTTGTTTTCTGATAGTATTGCTGTGATTAGGCTTGTTTCAGTGCAAGAAAGCACAGGACTCTTTAGCGTCAGTCTTTTGACACAGCATATCAGGGTCAGCTTGACTTAGCGCAATCGTTGCTATCCTAGGAAAGCTGGCTGGTGCAGTGTCTGCTCTGTTGAGTTTCTCCAAAATAAAGTGATTCCATTTTCCCCTCTTATACTGTACTGTTTATCACAGTGCATGGCATATCTCCAGAATGTTGACCTACACTTTTGTTTCTTTACAGGAAACAATATGTATGAAGTATCTATAACTCTTCTATAAAGAAGGTTTGTCTTTATTTATTGAATCAAATATGCCA
>NW_004524764.1:1504535-1506169 GCF_000260255.1 Octodon degus | reverse complement strand
AGTGACTAATGGATTATCAGCATCTTCAGTGTCCCATATTCTAGTCATTTTCTTTGAAATAAAAATACATAGTATGCTGTGTTTTGAGGTGGGCTTGTCTCACCTAGTTTGCTGTATATTTTGGTACTTCATTCCTTCCTATTTATATTCTCCATTCTATTGTGACATCACCGCATTTGTTCACCATGTGACAGATTTGGGAAGTTTCTATCTGTGAGCTATTACGAATAATGATCCTATAACATTCATAAATAAACCTCTGTGTAGGATTATATTTTCATGGAACTTGGCTATATACCTAAAAATTGTATTGCTGAGTCAAATGGTAAAGCAATTTAATCATGTGATGAGCTGCCACGCAGGTCCAAGCGACTTTCCCTGTTCAAAAATGTACCGGCAGTAAGTATACTGAGATTCTGATTGTTCCATGTGCTATATACACTTCTTATTATTTGATTTTTATCTTACTTTTAATGGGTGTGATGTGCTGATTCACATGACTTTATTTTTCCCATGAAATAGCAATGTCAATTGCTTCTTTGTGTTTTAGTTGGCTCTTTTAATACTTTAGAGAAATAAATATTTTCACATATTTAACGCAGTTCTTTGTCTATTGTTATTGAGATGTAGATTTTACATATTATGAATAAAATCCTCTCCAAGAACCTTACACAAAGGATTATCAAAATGTTCAGTGGATTTTTTTTTTAGTTGCTCATTGTCTTTATTTTCGTTTTTTATATTAGCTTTATTGAGAAAAGAGTAACAATGAGACAACTTCAAAACAGGTTAGTAAGACAGTTACAATAATTAATATGCTGCATATTGCTGCTTTGTAATAGATATTCATAGTACAAGATACAGAAATGATATCTCGTCTAAATACTATTAGTTCAAACTTCTCATTGAATTAAGAGACAGTAGTTATGCTATTTTGTATATACAGATACATTTTTTTCCACTACAAAATGGTCCTTCATTTATATCCCCCTTTTTTGTTTACTTTTATCAGAGATGGGTGCTCCATTGTAATTCATATATTGTAGGTGCATGAATTCAGCAAAGTAAACCAATATAGGAGTTAACTGGTAGGATTCTAACCCTAACTAACTATACATGGATATTTAAAATTTAAAATGTTGTTACTGTAAGAAACATTAATTTCCCTCTGAATAGCTCCCTAAATTCTAACATTTATCCTGTTGTCCTGTTCCCCTTTCTGAGGTAGTTATAGAGGTCCTCTTTCATCTCTTTACACACTGTATTTTTGATTTTTGGGATCAAAAATACAGTGAATGCTGCTACTGCAAGGCATTCACCAGAAAGGCTGCCACATAGAGATATCAGGACATGACACTATCTACCTTCTTCAGTGGATCTGGTACCACATGACATCTGGCACTTTCCCAAAGCCACAGTGACCAGGAAAGACAAACATTTTTAACATTTTTAATTAGTCAAGCTAGCCATGATGGCCACAAGCAGAAGAACTTGAAAACTTGAAGAACTAGGCCAGAAAGTGATGAGAATGTTGAAATACACTTATTAAAAGTGAGAGGGAATATTTTGAAGAAGATGTAGGACAATGTGTCTTTTACTACATTCATTAAAAAATTAATCACATTTGATCATAC
>NW_004524764.1:1499536-1503675 GCF_000260255.1 Octodon degus | reverse complement strand
CATAACTTTCAAAAGTTTCCTGCTGTCCTCACTGTTATTATTACTATAATGAGTAACAATAATGCTTCACAAAGATCTATCTTTTAGCAAAACTTTAAGCAAGTAAACAACATTGTTTAGCATAAAAATGCAGCATATTTCTACAGCATATTTCTTCATTTTGTTTGTTCGACTTTAGTGCTGACTGTGTCAGTCCTTCACCTGAGCATCTCAGAAGGGTGCCTCTTCAATACTGAACAAACTAAATGTCTTTGCTTGTTATATTCAATATTTCCCCAATTATTCTTCCAATTTTAATCTTCATTACTTCCTTTTTCATATTTTAATAATTTTATTGAGAAAAAGTAGCAATAAGATAGTTTCAAAACAGGTTAGTAGTACAGTCACAATAATAAATACATGGCATATTGTTGTCTTTGTAGTAGTTGTTCCTAGTACAGGATGCAGGCATGCTATCTTGTCTAAGCACTATTAGTTCAAAACCTTCCTCTCTTTCAATTAAGGGATATACAGATATATTTTTCCACTACAAAATGGTCCATTTATATCCCTTTTTTGTTTACTTTTGTCAGAGATGTGTATTCCATTGCCACTCATAAGCTTCTCTATACTTTGTTTTTTGTTTTTTTTTTTTTTTGGTGGAACCAGGGATTGAACTCAGGCCCTTGTGCTTGCCAAGCACGTGCTTATTCCACTGAGCCATCTCCCTGGCCCCCAACTTCTCTATACTTTGGCTACAAGATAAATATCACTCACATCTCTGTTTATTCTAGGTGCAGTATATGTAGATAATAATATCAAGAGGTCAGCTTCTCCATACCCATCCGCCTCCTCCTCTCAGCTTACGTGAACAAAACGAGTAAGCATATTAGCACCAGGAGATTGGAGTCCAGAAGGAATGAAGCAATCCTTGAACTATCTGTTGTTGTCTCACTGTGCTGTCTTTCTTTGAGATTTTTGTTTTTTGTTTTTTGGGAATTTTTTTGTTTTGTTTTGTTTTGTTTTGTTTTGTTTTGTTTTGTTTTGTTTTGTTTTAGATACAGGATGTTGCTGCACAGTTTGGACTCATAGGGATCCTCCTTTCTCAGTGTTGGTATTACAGGCATGCATCACCACTCACAGTTCCAGCGTCCACCTGGCATGCTGTACTAGGGATTGAACTCAGGACCTTGAGCTTGCCATACAGGGAATTAAGGGCATAAGCTATCTCCCCAGCCCTCTTTGCTATTTCTTAGGGTATAATACATAGAGAGATGGTAA
Organism: Octodon degus; assembly: GCF_000260255.1. NCBI lineage: Eukaryota > Metazoa > Chordata > Mammalia > Rodentia > Octodontidae > Octodon > Octodon degus. Next base: position 1,502,415 of record NW_004524764.1, on the reverse strand, counting down.
CTGAAGGAAAATGAGGCCTGTTCATCTGATCATTGTTGGTGTTGAACAGAGCTTTATTATTTCATTTGCATCAGATCACCATTTCATTGTGTGTATGTGTATTAAGGTCTCTCAAAACAAGAAAAAGAAGGGAGTGACTCTATGTTTGTCTCCAGGCTTGTTTTAGCCTTCTGATCCATCTCAGAAATTTTCTTTTCCAAAGGAAATACGTCTGGACTTCCTAGGCCCCTCGTTTGCCTAGTCAGTCACTTGATCTGAGCCAAAGAGAAGAAAAATAGCACATCTTAGATCTGAGGAAGTTTGGAGAAGCCATTTATCGCTAAAAGAGAAATAAGCCTAATTTTATCATGCTGGTTACAGCAATTTAACACTATTACTATACCATCTGGATTATAATTGTGTTTCAGGAAGTTCTGAATTCAGGAAGTTTTAGTGATTTTTTTCTTTTTTTTGTTCTTTTTCGAATTGCTTTTGGTCTTTCAACATCCAGTATAATTCCACATGTATTTTAGAATCAGGTTAGTAGTTTCTATAAAAAGCTAGGTAAGGCATATACTGACTCTGTAAGCCAGTTTCAGAAGTATTGTCACATTCAGATTACGCGTTCCACTGCATGAATTTGGGTAACATTTCTACTTATTTAGGACTACTTAAATTATTTCAAAATATCATAGAGATTGAAAAATGTAAGTTTCGTACTTTTTAGGTTAAAACTATATTGCCAGGAATTTTATTTTTAATGCTATTGTGAATAAAGTTGTTTTATTATTTTCATTTTCAGGTTATTCATTGCAAGTGTCTACAAATGCAATTGATTTTTGTTCATTGACTTTTCTATCATTTACTTTCATAAAATTCAATTTTGTTGTATTCAGAAATCTATAATAATTCGTATTTGGGCATTTGTTTGCACATTCATGTATTCTGTATGATTTTCTGTGTAAAAAATCATCTTAGGCTCAGGGAAAGAGTAGACTAAAGTCCTTGCATTTGTTTCTTCTGACATAACTGAGAAGGCAAAATAGGTTGTTAAAAAGTAAGGATTTATTAAAGACAATCTATTTCTCCAAGCTTTCTCATGCTGTGAATGTAAACTGCTACCCCTCCAGGCCTGACAGCAAAGACTGAGAACTTGTCATAAAGCTTGGCTAAATCTGTCATGTCTATAAATTGATTGCATGTGTTTGAAAGAAGACTAGTACCCTTCAAGTTTTGCCAAGTGGTAAACAATTTCATACCTTTGTTGTTGTCTTTCATTTTCATGGGATTTTCTTACACTCTTTGCTATAAGAGGTGAAAATAACTCAGAAACCATGACAACTGGCCCTAGAGTTAGACCTGATCCCCACTACACTCATGCTTGCAATAGTATGAAATCAGTGTCTGATGAATTGGGGCGTGAATGATGAGGGCTGTGATATTCTCAGCAGATTGTTCCTGAGGTGGAAGTCTTAAAAATAAGGGATTCTCATAATATCTTTTAAAGTAAAAGTAAAAATGAAGAAAAAACTGTCTGGAGACAAAATATAACACGTATTTTGTTTCTCGTAGTTTTGACTCAAAGTATTATCGTGATCATTAATAGTCAATATGCAAAATCTAGAAGACCTTTAGGTAGGTAACATGCCACTCTTTTAATACCTAATCTGTCCCTAAATGGCAAAAATTAACTTCTTGCTTATATTGTCATTTTCTTTTTGTTTGCTATTCTATCTACTAACATGGAGTAACAATGATGTAGTACCACCTATGACTTAGGATACTGTCTGTGCTGTTGTTTATTTCTTCTACTCAGCAGATTGAAGAAAATGATTAATCCACATTGGCATTTCAGCATGGTACTTTATTTTGATGACATAAATTCTTCATGTATAAGAAAAAATTCACTTTAGAAGACTAGAAATTTTATATTTGTCTTAAAATAGGTGCAAGTTTGTTATAATAATGAGAAACCCTTTTAGTTTGGAATCTTTTTTTGTCCTCTAATGCTTCTTGAGATATTTCTGCTCTTTACAATGCTTATTGAACATATTCAGTCTCCAAGCTTCTGGATTGAACCCTTAATAGCATCAGTTTCACCTGAAATGATAAATTAAAAACAGAACATCAAACTACTCTTTAACTTCAAGGCTCATTTAATATAAATGATCACTATGAAAGCAAACAGTAAACAATTAAAAAGAGATCCTGTCCATATAATATATATCAGGTATTTTAATTGTCTTCATTAGGGATGCTTGAAAAAGCCAAAATGTCTTTTGGTTTCAGAAAGCAATGATCCAAGAAAAAAATGTATCAATACAGGAGAAAAATAGCACATAAAACTATTTCTCAGTTGCCACCTGGAATTAGAAGCATCTCTCCATGACAAATGATTGTCAAACCTTTGATTCTGTTATTACATGTGTAAATGATTAAAACCTGACGTAGTCAATGAAAAACAATTAACAGTGGAAATTATTCTCAAAAGTGAGCTACAACTTCACACATAATATGAAATAGTTAAAATGCTTTTTATTAAGGAAATTTCGACAAATTATTTCCTGTCCACAAAAGACAGCTAGTAATTTCTATAGTAGGTATCACAATGCAGAGTATATTCATAAAACTGTATGCTTCAATATTATATAATACTTTTAATACTGGATATCTCAACCTTGGAACAATTAACATTTACGTCTGAAGACCCATGTGGGAAGTTGCCTTGCACATTGTGGAATATTGATTAATAACCTTGGCTTAAACTTATTAAGTGTTAGTGCCAAATCCTATCATCGATACAAAATCCAGCTGCTTGCTTTAGGGTAGAGCAGTAAAGGGGATGAGGTGAAGAAGATGATCTTATATATAAAGCCCACCTCAACAAGAATAGAGGAGGC
>NW_004524764.1:1493679-1499186 GCF_000260255.1 Octodon degus | reverse complement strand
CCAGGGATTAAACCCTGGTCCCTGTGCTTACCTAAGCAAGCACTTAGTCTGCTGAGATATGCCACTGGCCCTTAGGCTAAAGAGTGGGTAGCTGTCCTAAGGACCCAACTGATTATAAAACTTCCAATAATGAATAACTGTAACTCATGGTAATGAACTAAAACATTCTGAATACTTAGTTTTAGCTCTATAGTTAAGATAGCCAAAATATTTCTCAATATTATGAATATCAGTTGGAGAGTAATGTCATCCATTAACAAATATAGCTTAATGTTATATTGTTTTAAACATTAATGTTACCCACATTGGGGACATTGAAGTCTTCTTCTAGAACTAATTTCTAGGTTCTTTCTTTTTTAAGCAAAGAATTGTTCAAGACAACTGCAAACTAGCAAAGGGTTATTAAAGGTAGGACGCAAGTTTGGTCAAATAAAAGTATGAAAATAAATATAACCAACAGCACGAGGGTGAGCTACTATGCAAGATGGGACACAGTGCCAAATCTTCAGTTGAGATAGTTTTTCTGTACCACTCACTTCTCAAGGTGATGTCAGGTCCAGGCTGTCCTATCAAAACTATGTTCAAGTTCTCATGAGATGTCTATGTGTAGGCCTTGGGATACTGTATGTGTTCGAGGATCTCGTCACTTTTCTTTTCCCAGCTTTAGCAAATACCTAATTTCCTATCACATTAGGACACATATCTTACGTATTCAGAAGATTTATGGAGTATTTGACTTCAGATATTTCACAGCTATGAGCAGACCTTGCTTTATCATTTCTAGAGATGAACACATCTTGAAGTAAGTCATATGTCTTCCAGACATTTTTACATTTGTGCTGCTGGGTGCTTGCTGGGCAGTGTGGTATTGTACAGTAGTAAAATACAGTCTGGGGCTTCAAGTATTTGTCTCTGTGTGTGCGTGTGTGTGCATATGTATGTGTTCGTGCACACACGCACACACACACACTTAATTTGCATATTTATGCCCAAGTTTTATAAGATTAATTTTTGGGGCTTACTAACATATCCAATGACTACCATTTTCTTGAAAGAAAACTCCTTTGAAAGTTAAGAGCTTAGTATAATAAGAAATACTAGTGTTCTCATGAAATTTACTTAACTGGAGCAAAGAAGGATTTAAAATTAGTGTCACTGGACTGGATCTGAGATATTCTGAATGCTGACAGGAACGATAAAATCCTACCCACATGTAAAGTATTTGGAAGTTTACTGACTTTAGTCTTGAAGAAAAAAAAGAAAATCAGAATTTGTCAGTAAAAGAAATGGGAAGTATTTATTTGCAGAGATTCCAGTAGAGTCAATAGCAGAATTCAGTCATTCAGAGAAATGAGATGCACTGCAGTTGGGAAATGGAAATCTAGATGTCTTTCTGGTGGACAAAATCTGTGCTACTTGTTAATTTCTGGTGTTGGTCTTGATTTGGCAGGTGGGACAGGATGGTCAAACTGAGTAAAATAAGGATCCCTTCATGAGAGAAGGTCTGTTCTGTGTTGCGCACGACCTCTCCAGCAAGGAAGACGCAACACACAGCTCTTCCTTCAGCGGTTTATTCAGGCCCCTTACAGCAAGCTTCTTCTTTTTTCTAATCCCCCAGCCCTTGGCTAATATATACTCCCGAGCCCAATCCCAGTGTGCCACGTGGGGATCGCCCATGGGTCCAGCATATGCGGAAGCGAATCATGACTGCAGCCCTGGCCATATAAGGAGTTGTTGTGCACAGAGAGCGCTCACCCATGGGGGGTGGAAGGCGGAAACCAGCGCCATCTTGTAGGCGCGGTCCTTCGCAGCTCTCCACAGTTCTGCAGGTAAAAATGTGATATAGTCACAGATGACAAGAGAAAAGGGAAGAATCGAGCTCTTTTGCTGGTGAAAGGGAGTTTCCAGGCTTATCGTGTTCTGGGAGAAAAGAGACATTAAATAAATTAAGTAAGCTCATATTCTGAAGCTGATTTTTTTTTTATTTTTAAAATTGTGCTTGCTCAGTGTTTGTTATTACTTGAAGGGACAGGACAGAGAGAATTCCTTGTATATACACTGTTGGTGGGAACATTAACTGGTTAAACCATGATGTAAATTATTGTGGAGGTTCTTTAAAAACTGAATATAGAAATTTAATGCAATTGAGCTATTCTCTTTGTATGTATCTTCTCCAAAACGTTAAATACATAATATAGTGATATATGCATACCTATTCTTCCTAGAAGCATAATTCATAAAAGCTAAATATTGGAAGCAGCCCAAATCTCCAGCAACAGATGAATGGATAAATAAAATGTGATGTTTACACAGAATGGCATACTACTTTGTCTTAAAGAAAGATCAACTTGAGTCTTTGCAGAAAAATAGATGTACCCTGAGAACATAATGTTAAGTGAAATAAATCAGACACACAAGGTTAAATATAAGATTGTTTCTCTTATAGGAGAAACCTGAAGTATAAATAAAAAGTAAAATAAATGACAGACAATAGGAAGTATGTTAGGTGGATATTTCTCAAAGGAGAAGGGAATTGATAAGGTGGGAAGTGGGAGGGGAAAAGGGGTTAAAAAGATTTAAGATGCATTCTGTATATGTAATATGTACAGAAAAATTAAGGGCTATAGGATCATGCGTTTCAACTCTCATGAACCTGGCCAATGTCTCAGGGCCAACTTTTCTGACATTTGTTCTAAGGCCAAACTACCATAGACAGAAATAAGAATAATGAAGAATTCTGAAAAATCCCCAAATCTCCAACTACAAAGTTTGTGTCACAGATTGGCCAGCATGACCTATCATGAAGTTTCTTCACTTGGAGCCTTTCAAGGTATATATATATATATATATATATATATATATATATATATATATATATGGATTCTGCCTCATCTATTCATTTATGAAAGAGTGAATTATGGGAAAGTACATGCACAATAATCACTGCTGACATAACTCAGCATCCTGTCAATCACACAGTCAATCATGCTCTGAAAGTCCCAATGGAACATGCCAGAGGCTGGGGCAAACATTTTTGATTCCTAAGCACAACAAATGGAGCTTTCCTGGCATGTTGCTCTATACTGGCATGAGCTCAATTACTCTGAGCATACCTTCACCATCTAGGAAATGGTGAAAGGCAGAGTGACAGTCTACATTCTTCAGATCTTTTCTTTGCAAAATGTAAGGAAACTAGTGGGAAACCCCTTATATTCAGGGTTTTATGGTTCTTTTTTCTCTGTAGGGCCCAAGAACCATAGTACTTAAAAAAAGTCTATGAAGGAAAAAAATGGCATTTTTGATGATTTTGTTTGCAAACACTTACCTATCTCTCAGTGGAAAGTAGGTCTCTGCCACCAGTTTCTGTCATCTTTTAGCAAACAAAGAGATCAAATATTTTGAGTAGATCCAACTATGTTTGCAGAAGGGACCTTCAGCTCCTCTGACCAAGGTGCTGGGCCCAGCTTTTCAGTGCTCAAAACTTACATCTGTGTGAAGACAAAAGGAAAAGGCCTGACAGAAAAGGTAACTGCAATTGGCAGTGTTTTAAGCACACGCAAGTCATCCAAGGGAAAGCCCAGGGCTAATGAAGTCATGTGCCAGAATTGAAAACCTGGCACATTATGGGAGCCCTGCTCTGTTTATCAGATGGCCAGTGTGTCTGAGACACTGCACTGCACTGGAGATGGACTGTTCTCTCTCCCACAGAGGGTGTAGGCCAGCCAAAATGTTCATCCCCTACTCTCATAAATGTAGGGGCCTGGAGCTACTTTCAATATTTCTGTCCATGGACATCTCCAATTCTTTCCAAAAGCCCTGGGTGTGCCTGGGTTCAAGACTAAGCAAGTTTAATTCCTTTTGCTCCTGTTTAATCTTCCTTTTCTGGAACAGCTTGCTCTGGACCAAGTGCCATAATTTGGGTCCATGAGAGCCCTAATGAGGGTTTCTTTGGCCCTGCTTTGACATATCAATTCAAAGATCAAATGTTCCACTTTGGTCACTAATTGATAATCAAGTTGAGTGAAGAAGACCTGTTGAATTGAGTCAGCAAAGCTCTAGGTATGCAGAAGACCTGCTTTCAGGAGCTCTGTATTTGAAACTGAATTTCCTTGGAGTGCTTCTGCTATTCTCTTTGAAATAGCACTGATTCTCACTTTCACCATAGACAGCTTCTGTTCTCTTCAGAGGAGCTCTTGTCTACACCTTTGTTTCAGGTGTCAACTCCTAACTCTAAATGCAGATTCTTCAGATCCCAGCATCACCTATTTTCCTGTTGGTGCAGACTTTTTATTTTCTACCACCAATGCTTTGACCTCCTAGCACACACCCCTTGGTCTTCCATCTCTGATCCTGAGCCCTTCTGAAGGGGACACATGCAAGACAATGGTGTGGGTTCCAGGCCTTCATCTGAATGCTTCCAGTCTCATGCACATGGACTAATCTTGTGCACTCTTCTACATTTACTCTCTGATAATCCATGTTAGGCCACTCATAAATTTCTGGGTCCTGCATTAAATCTGATCCAAAACATGTTAAGTCTTTTGAGAGCCTTGCCCCAGCCCTGCAAGATATCATAAGCATGGATACATCCAACACGAGTTTTTTTTTTGTTATTGTTTTGTTTTTTAATTTAGGACAGGGTCTACAGGGTGTACAGAGTCTCACTACATAGATTGGACTCATAGTGATCCGCCTATGCTCAGTCTCTCAAGAGCTGGGATTATAAGAGTGCACCACCACACCCAGTCTCAATTGCCATCTCAGCATGCTCTGGGGGTGAGGCCAGGGATTGAATCCCAGCCGCTGACCTCTTCCAAAGCATGCTCTTTTAGTCTGCTGAGCTATCTGGCCAGCCCTCACCATGAGTTTGTAGTTGTTCCACAGTGCACCACTCCCTTACTAGGAAGACATTTCTTTGAAAACTTGGGGGCAATATTCCAAATTTGGCAGAAGGAAAAACATGTTACCTGCTGGATCTATGCCAGGCCTCCCTTCTAAGCACCCTAAGGTCCCAGTCCTATGCAAGCAGGAGGGAGATCAATGACCTACCCCTTCAAGACCCTGAGGTATGGTTTGTTCAGGATAGAAAGAACTTAGAAACTACCTCTAGAGAGAGACTCCTGTCTCCTGTTACTCTGTAAATAGTAACATAGGCATCAACAAAGATTGTAACTTCTTGTACTACAAACATATACTAATCAATAAAAATAAATAAAATTATGATTTCCTTGCCTCCTTTCTGCCTAAATTTTGGTTCTAACTTTATTTCCTAACACAGTCACCTTTGATAAAAAACATTCAAACTTTATATCATGGGTGATAATACTATATTTTAACTATTTTAACCTTAGTCCATTTATCTTACTTTTTTTTCTTTTTCTTTTTTTGTTTTTTGTTTTTTTTTTTTCAGAACTGGGGATTGAACTCAGGCCTTTGCACTTGCCAGGGAAGCACTTATTCCACTGAGCCATCTCCCAGCATTTGTACAACTTTATTCAATAATGACA
>NW_004524764.1:1489645-1493049 GCF_000260255.1 Octodon degus | reverse complement strand
CTGTCACCAGAAATATTTATTTGATCCCCAGAAAAAAAGTTTTGACACTTGTTCTGTGTCTGTACCACAGCCTACCTTATAGTAATATTTAATCAAGAAATTTCTTTGGCTGTGTATGTCTTCTTGCATATTCATTGGACAGTCATAAACTGAAATCAAGAATCATTGTGCCTTATTTTTAGCATTAATCAATTTTAGGCACATAGTAGTTTTCATTAGTATTTGCTTAAGTATTAATGTAAAGATAAAGAACAACTCATTTTTGACAAGGTGACTTTGAAAATCAGGAAGTGTTTGAGAAAAAACAAAAGCTGAGATTTCACACAGTTTTTACTTATTATATTCCCTCTTCTTTTTATTAGGCCATTTTCCACTTTGCTTTCTTATACTAGTTTTATTTGAAGAAGACAGTTGAGTTTCAATGAATCTGGTACAAGAAATCTTAACTGCCTATAAGCTAATAAGACTGTATTTCTTCAAAGACCAAAGTACTATTATAAAGGTAAAAGAGCTTTATGTCTTGATTTCATATACCAATATATGAAATATATTAAAAGTTAAAAGTTAAAAGTTCCATTTTCTTGTTGTCCATCTCTGAATGTGACAGATGTGGTAAATTTATTCCAATATTCTACCATTTACCTTGAAGTTTTGTAGAGCCCATACATACTCTTGCAGGCTTATAACCTTAATCTCAAGATGAACCAAGTCAGCTTGATAAGCAGGTTTTCTAACCTAAGCCATGATTACTGACCAGTTACCCAAAAAGAGAGGAATCACTAGGGCTCTACATGATATTTCAGCTCCAGCTATTTAAAATTTTTATATTTACAATTACTAATACAGCACTGAAATCAATAATTGTTGGAATTAATAGCAAAATGACACCAAGAGCATCTTAGAAATTGTTTAGACAGCTTCTAATATCATTAAATATATGCTCATCTCTCTTACTTTTCCTTTTGCTGTGACAAAATACCCATCACTCAAAGTTAAAAGAGGAAGAGTTTATTTTTGCTTACAGTTTGTAGAGGCTTTAGTTTTCAGTTTGCTGGATACAAGGCAGGGTATCACAACAGAGGAGCAGCGCAGAAGAAAAATAGTTCATGGCATGGCAGGCATAAGGCACCGGCGGCAGCAACAGCAGCAAGCCTACATTTCCCCCTCTCCTTTCATCTTTCATTCAGGCTATAATTGTACTGATAGTTTCCAATCACACCCAGGTTGGTGCTTCCATTATCTGTACCAAGAACTGTGTTAATTCCAATCAAGGTACTAATTTGGTACCACACAGTCTCATTCCAGTATCACAACCTCCAAATCCGGCCATCTCTGAAAAGTCCCACCTATGAATGGATGAGACTCTGGGGTGATGACTACATACAAGTCATAACACCAGCATGGCTGCAGATGTATTTCTAAAGATAAAACTTACCTGTGTATGACAAATATGTATAATAATGTTCATAGCAGCTGTATGCATCTTAGTCAAATGATTATCAATATGGGTATGATAAAAATTGTGGTATATTCATATAATGGAATACATTTCACCACTAAAAGAGAACAAGCCAAACATGGAGGTACATACCCAAGGTCCCAGCGTTTGAAAGACCGAGGCAGGTAGATTCAAGCAGGTCAGCATGGACCTTTTGTTCAGTTCAAGGCTAGCTTATACTACATAACAAACACCTGTCTCAAATAAACAAACAAGTAGAAAATAATAAAATTTCAAAAATAAGTAAGGCAGGAAAGCAGACTGTTCCTGCCTACCCAGCCCCCAGTGTGCGCTGAGATGGTGATTGAGACTGGGCGTGGTGGTGTACCCCTGTAATCTCAGCTCATGGAATACTGTAAACAAGTTGATCACTACGACTCTGATCTAGTAGTAAGACCCTGAACACCTTATAGGAAAAACAAACAAGCAGACTGTTGATATAGTTAACAGCTTCAGTACACCTCAAAAATATAAAAGTTTCAAAAGCAATGAAATACCTGTGTTTTCAAGAATATCCAGTTAATTAGTATGTAATATACTCTAAGTAACTACATTAAAGATAGTGATGCATGCATGGTATGATAACCACTATTGTTCTTTTATTTGATTATCAGTGTTTTCTTTTTCCCCACAATATAAGAAACATTAAAAAGATAGCTGGTCTCTGTGTGTTAGGGGGAAAATAGTGTTTGAGTACAGGCGATGTGAAACATACTGGTCTCAGTGGTTTTACATATGCAGCAATTGTTAAGCTGTATCAAAAAGGTTTACCAACGTTATTGTACATAAGTTTTAAGAAGACAACATAATAGAGAATATTTCTGTCTAAAATAACATCCAAGAGCAGAATTTATTGGAAACTAAAAGTAATGATCTGACCCTGAAACTGTTGGCATCACAGGCTGTGTGTGAGGGTGGTTTAGTGTGCTCTTTGTGTTTATATTTCTGAGCTCTACTTGCCCTGCTTAGTGTTTTTATAGGCTCTCTCTACAGCATGATAGAATAATTATCATCACATTGGATTTATATCCTTATAACAGGTCTATCATACTTGAAAGAGAGACAGTATGAATCTCCCATAAGTGCAGAGAATAATTTTAGGATAATTCTGAGTATCTACTCTCAGCTTTCAAGACAGTTTTAAATGAAGAATTGAAAATTAAAATTCATATTTAATTAACCATGTCTCCTCCTGAGAAAGCTCATGTTCATCTGATCAAGTTTCATCATTTCTAGCATGCATAATAGTAAGCCACATTGTATGAGTATTGATGTTCATGTCAAGACTATGACATGTGAACCAATGTTTTGTGTTAATATGAACGCTACCCAAAAATTGTCATTCACGATGAAAATTAGAAAGATAAAAAAATGGCACTATCAAATGTCTAAAGGCAATGTCAATGGTCCTGTGAAAGAATTTTCATTTTGAAATGGCATTGAACATTGAGAGGAGAGTAGAAATATCTTTACAGTTTATGAGAGTATATAGCTTCCATTGAAAAGAGCTTAAGGCCAGTAGCAGAATAAGTGAGCTTAGGTTCAATTGACACCCACAGATAAAGAGCTGATGTCTGATGAGATTGCTGAAGAAAGTATGTTTGTTGATTATTGATTTTGTACTGAAGAATTTCAGAGAACCAGAGAAAGTGTTCCTAGGAATAGATTTAGGAAAAGTCAGAAAATAGCAAATACAATCTGATAATAAATGTTTTGTTTCAAATAAAAATAGGACAATCTATATAGTGTAGTGGCCAATAACATATGATGGCTTGAGGGTGTCAACTTGAAGCACAGCATGGTGTTATTGAATTTGAGATTTAGATTTATAAACTGTGCTATGAAGTTTAAAGAAGTAAGTTTTACTTTATTTTTTTGGAAGTGAGTTTCACTTATACAGGTGTGT
>NW_004524764.1:1484974-1489478 GCF_000260255.1 Octodon degus | reverse complement strand
CTCTCTCTCTCTCTCCCAATAAGACTTTAAGAAATTTATTGAACAATTACAGAATTTGGCAAGTCTGATATCTGCAAGGTAGGGTGGGCTGATGGGCTGGGTACCCAGACGAGAAGTGATACACTATTATGTTCAAAAGTGTTTGAATGCAAAACTTGGATCTATAGCATCTATAGTTTTGTAGGTTCTATATTTTTTATTATTGTTAAAGAGAATACAGAATAGTAAAAGAAATAAACAAAAAACATGAGAAATAATATAGAACTTCACCAAATAAATCAATATGAATTCAACAGTGATTGGTGTATTGAATAATCTACAGGATCTATAGTTTCTGAACTGCATTTGGCATTTGGATTTATGAAATTGTCACATGTTCTATAGTAATGAATTTGTTTCCATACCAGAGTTAAAATACTATTTAACTTAACTGTTTAAAACTTGGGCACATCTTTTTGTTTACTTTAAAAACATTGTGGTTGTGACAGTATTATGACAAGGTACTATGTCTTAACTTGAGAATAATTTTAAAAAATTGCGAAGTAAATCAAATTGATTTGATATTTCATTAATAGCAGGAATAACTTAATCATTCTGACTTGAAATTCTGAAAAAAATTTGATCAAGATTTTAGTAAATTATTACTATAAGCCAATATAAATAATGCTGTCATATTACCCAAGATCTTACAACATTCTTTATATTGGCTTATAGTTGTCCGTATTTACCTCCATTTTTAATGCAGATAAATAAGTTAGTTAGAGACTGACAGGCATGTGGAAAGGGACCAGATCCAAGATAGATTCAGAAAAGAGATGAGGCAGTCCAGATCTGTAGTGCAAGCCTGAGTGGACAGAAACTAGGCCCCTTGGTGGAGACAGGATGGATAGGAGTTCAAGCCTCCCTAGAGATAATCCACAGCTCAGAGCTATCCTGTAACTAGAGCCCTTTGGTTCCATAAGGCGAGTTTGGACAGTACACATGTAGGAGCAAAGTAATGAAGACATAGAAGGCCAGAACATTCTGACCTGCATCCCTTTCCAAAAAGTTCTTTTGTTCTTCTTTCTGTGTATTCCTTCTAGGTTGCCTTGCTATGTATCTCATTTTTCTATTAAATCATTATTAGCTAAGTAAATATACCTGGTGATCCTATTAATTAAATGTATTTTCACTCAAGGTAGCCTGTGATATGATTTTACTGTTTCAAAACTCCTAACAAAAATAAAACAACATTAATAACAACAGAATGAACAGAAAAGTTCTAGAGAAAGCTTCAGTGGCAGCCCACTTTCTGGACCCCTCTTGACTCTCAGGAGCTTTATTTTCATAAAATTTTTCTACTTTTAATCTATCTGTCCTTGCCTTAATTCTTGAGAGTCCACAGACATGAATCCATGTGTCCAACAGGTTCGATGGAAATTACTTCCCTGAAACACTGTCATATATAGTCAATAAGGTTTGATACCTCAAAAATAAAACTAACTTTGAACATAGCATCATTGTTTCAAGCAGTGTAGCTTTAAAATGAACCATTTTAGTTCTCATCTGATTTACATATTTTATTAGTCAAATAGGATTAATAAGCACATATGTTTGAAATAGTTTTTAAAGTTTATTCAAATTCATTATAACTGAAAAATCCTTCTCAAAGATTTTTTATACTTGCAATGATTTTAGTGAAGCAGCATAAAAATGAAACATTTTTATTTGTAAGTTTTTAACTAGATTCTATTGTGATGAAACAAGTTTGGTTAAAACAAAGATTTGCTGGAACTTTGAATTTAGAATGTCCCCAGGTCCATGTATTGAGCCTTTAATGTCTATATCATCTATAATTATATCTAAAGACACAGAGAGAAAATTAATACTACTAACAAAAACTACTGAAAAAAATAAAAATCTCATTAAAAGGAAATGAGTCACTACTTGAATAAATACAACTTTTCCAACATTAATTTCAAGTATTTATAACAGTATAGAATTTTATAAAGTTATTTAAATTTTTTCTTTCAGTATTTTAATTAATTTAAAAGTTCTGGTATTTTGATTTTGATGATTTAAATATTTCTTCAAAACACTATCTTTGATTTATTGAAATCATTAACATTTCAACAAATTGCTCAAAGGGTAATTTTCTAACTGAACATATTAGTTTTATCACTTCATAGTACACTGCTGTAGTTCTATTCCTGTGCTTCACAGTGGATTATTTTCTTTAATCTCAACTCTTCTTACGATGTTATACATGTTATTTCCTTAGTAGTTACTTATTTGTAGCCATTTCAATTCTCTGGCATGGATAATTGATCAGACATAATAGCCTTACTCTCTTGAATTTCCTTCTCTCTAAGCTAAGTGGCTAAGCCATTGCATTCATTGATTATTATAAAAGTGAAGCAAAACAATCTCAACTGGTGAGTCAAATTACAGTCAAGTATATTATTATAAGAAACATCCCTTAAAATCTTTCTTTCAAAAATATCTGCTTACATCTAAGAAAGGGACATTCTGATGATTTGACTTTGCACGATTTAAGAGGAAAAGGTAAATATTTATTGCTTTTGAAAGCTCAAATGCATTTGCAGTATATGTGTAGTGTTTGAAACATTGTGTCAACCTGAGAATTTAAAAGCTTACCTACATGGGCTCAGCAATTCCACAGCCTGGCCCCTACCATATAGTGACTCTTTGTTTGATGTGCATTTAGGTTGTTTCCAAAATTTAGCTATGACAAATCGTGTTGCTATAAACATGGTGCACATAGATTGTTGCCGGATGATGTTTGTTGTTTCCTTGCTGCATATAGTCCCCAAAACATTGCAATTACATTTACAATAGTGTAATTTTTTTTTTCTGGGAAGAGACCCAAAAATGAATTTACTAGGTCAAGTGAAACCTCTTCTTCTAGTTTCTTGAACATTGTCCACACTGACTTCTGCATCGGTTTTGGAAGTCTATACTCCAACCACCAGTGGAGAAACATTCCTTTTTCCCACAGTCCCTCTAGCTTTTTATTGGTTGACTTCATAATAGCCATTTTTGTTTTCTAGAGTGAGATGGAATCACAGGATTGTTTTAATTTGCATCTCTAGAATGACCAGTGACATTGGATACTTTCTAGAGAATGATTGCAAAATCATTTACATGTTTAGCACACGTATTTTGATTTACTGATGCAGAACCCACTGACATGGAAGAGCAGCTGCAAATCCTGTTTATGATGTCCTGGTTCAATTATTTTGAAGGATTTTTGTGATCTGATGATGAATTGTTTTCACTGAAGTAAAACTACTTAGTACATTTTGAGCATGTAACAGGGCACATAACATAAGGAATTTATATAAAGGACTTATGCAAAAACTATGTGTCCAATATAATTCCAAATTATTTTGTATATACATATGGTTTAGCTTGAGTTTGGACATATTCATAGATAACCTTTTCAACCTGATTTCTGTACCTGTCCCTCCTGTTCCTCCTTTCTCTCCCTCCCCTTCTAGGACAAAATACCCAACACCTGAAAGTAAGGAAGGAAAGGTTTATTTAGCTCATAGCTAGTGAAGTCCATACTCAGCTGGCTCCAAGACAGAGTGGCACCTGTAGGAGGGTAGCAGTTCATGGCAGAGGCAAACAGCAGTGTTGGAGGTGTTTAACTTTTCATTTGTACAGAGCCTCATGCCTAAGAGTTCGCCTTAGATCTTGGAAGCAACTTAGGACTTGGAATTTTCAGCAATGCTGAAACTGTTAGGAATTTGGCAACTTTTAGAGATGGACTAAAATGCTTTTAAAGTAAAGAAATGTGCATGAATATTTTGGGGGTCAGGGGAAGAATGTTATGATTTGTGTCTCCCCAAAGCATCATGCAGTCATGGAGTGGCTTCTAGAGTGCGATTAATTAATGATCCAATACTGGAATTGTGGGTGTGAGTGCTGCATCTGCCTTGGAGTGGAAAATCTGCATTACAATAGAAAGAGGAGAAGAAGGTCTAGCTAGCTACTGTAGTCACTGCCTGTCCCTCTGTTCTTGTTATGTTTTTATTCTTTGCAATTCCCATGTTTGTGTTCTTGCCACAGTTAGCTTTTCATTATTTGGGAAAATATCTAAGAGATTTCTCATGAGCTCTTCTGACCACATTGTCCAGTGTACACACATTGGAGTCTGTACTGAGGAACCTTCTATTTCTAAGGAGAAATGCTAACTGATTAGGACCAACTATCCCACTCACCAACAGATCCCATTTCTTCTCACTTATGCAAAATTGTGTTCCAGGTTTTTTAAAAAACTTGTACACACTTCTTTCAGTGCAGTATCTCAAAAAAGAGTATGGCAGCATTTCTCATTTTGATTTCTCTTCATTTCTCTGAAATGAAGATCTACCAAACATTTCTTTGAAGCTTAACTCTTACTTCCAAGTTTCTCTTTCCAGTGGCTACTACTATTAAATTTTCTGCATATCCTGATCTTTAAGTTGGAATTTATTTTGTTACATTCTTTTGCTCCTTA
>NW_004524764.1:1481818-1484484 GCF_000260255.1 Octodon degus | reverse complement strand
GTGTTAAGATATAAAATGTTAAGAAAATAATCATGAAGCACTCTGTATCCCCAAAATTTATTGGTAAATGGAATAACACTAAATCTCTTTGTAAAAACATGAACCCCAAGAAAATCTGTTTGAAAGCTCAGTTGCATAGTTATGTTCACCTTTTTTTCCTCTTTAAAATATAAATGTAAACTCTAATATTGTAGATATTTATATATAACATATGTAAGGTTAATCTTGTACATGCAGAAATAATGAGCAAGTTAAGGCAATTGACATTTCCAGCTCTTCCAACATCAGTTATTTCTAAGTTTTGAGCAACTCTCAAACTTGTTATTTTGAAATACAGTTATCACTACATTGAGTATAAACTACAAAGTTTAGTTTATTACATTCTATTTTGATTTCAGTATTGATTCAAATTATGGTCACAGAGTTAATTATGATATATTTATATATCTATATCATTAAGAAAAGGAGGAAATAATTATAATTCCAAAAGTATTATACAATCAAAGTTGAAGTCTTTGAATGAAAATGTGTTTTTTCTTTATGTATCGTGTACAGTAATGACTCACCAAATAACTTCAACATATCTTCATACAGTTAGTGAGGTCACTGCTCAGGAAAAGCTCTATGTAAGAAGGTTTAGTCAGTGTCTACAGGGAGAAGGGGTTAAAAGCTATCCAAACTTTTATATTTGGTGCAAGACAAGTCTTTCAATGTGTGGACTCTAACAGATTTGGTTGAGAAATTTACACAATACTCCAGAATGGTGAAAATAACCAGGAGGGGACAGTTAGAAAGTGTTCAAATAAAATTGTTCAACAAATTGTTGAAGTTCTGCACTGAGTGAGTGACAGTTACTTGGGAGTTTTTAGGTAATTAGTATTCAAACCATTGCTGGACCATGGCATTTACAGCAAAGTAAAGAATCAAGAATGAAGAAGATGCAAAAAGAAATTATAGCAAAAAATAGGGCTGGCCAAATAGCTCAGTGGATTAAAATACCTGCAAGCACACGCAGGGGCCAGGGGTTTGATCTCCGGGGCCTGCTGTGCTAGCCCCGCCCCTGGGGTGCACTGAGAGGGCAATTGAGACTGGGAGTGGTGGTGCATGCCTGTAATCCCAGCTCTTGGGAGGCTGTAAACAGGCAGATCACTACAAGTCTGGTCTAGTAGTGAGACCCTGAACACCTTGTAGACCCTTTCCTAAAAAAGAAAAAAGAAATGGACACTAAGTTATCATTTATAACTTTAGTATTTAGTTTTATGGTATATTAAACAACTTTGAGACATTGTTTCTCAATGGTTTAAGTTTAATGTGCTATCTTATTTCCTATATTTCCTATAATGACCTGTAATTAAGAAACCGTTCTCTAGTTCACTGGCTTCTCAGAATATTTTTCCCCCTTAGGGCAATCTGTCCCTTCTCTGTGCTTTTAATTTCTTCACATTCTCAGAATTGTTTTATTTCAAATTAAGATCCATTTCCCATGTTATTATCATTTAAAATTTGAGTCACTCAAAAGAAATTTGAGGGCCAGGAATACAGCTCAGTGGAATAAGCACCTGTTTAGCATGCTTGAGGTCCTGAGTTTGATCACCAGGACAAAAACAAACACACACACACACACACACACACACACACACACACACACAAATAATCTTTACAATTTTAATAAATGTTAAGTTCACAAAACATACAAAAATTATGATGCACTATATTAGATTCTTTTTTTTTTCTTTTTTATATTTTAGGGAAGGGTCTACAGGGTGTTCAGGGTCTCACTACTAGTTTGGACTCGTAGTGATCTGTCTGCTTAGAGCCTCCCAAGAGCTGGGATTACAGGGGTGCACCACTGTGCCCAGTCTCAATTGCTATCTTAGTGCACGCAGGGTGACGGCCAGCACAGCAGGCTGGGGATCAAACCCTCATCCCCTGTGTCTACAAACAGTGTCCACTGAGCTATTAGGCCAGCCCAACATATGAGATTATTGAACATTTATAAAACTGTGTTTGCCATTCATTTTCTAAACAGAATCATCTAACTTGTACATTGTTAATGAATAAATAAAACATTTTGTATAAACCAAATACCTAACTTGTGATAAGTATCTGTGAAGTTGAGACAAGCAGATTTGGGGGCAAAGGTGAGGATTTTATAACAATATTTTCTCTTATTTGTGTTGGAGAAAAAAAAGATGGTCCATTTTACCAACACTTTCCCCCTTAATGTATTCCCTTTCTGAAATTATAGAAAGTTTCTGGAGCATTTTAGTAAGGAAAAATTGAAACACATAGCTGTAAAAAAATTAGATGTTTTGAGTCTTTCAAAGTAGGGATTTTGTTGTCCACCAAAGAGGCAGTGGTGTATATGGTGAGCTAGTGAAGTGGATTCCTAATCAAACAAATTCTAAGGGTAGAGAGGTTACTTGACACAGACAATTAATTGGGAGGCAGGATGAGTGATGAGACCGTGATTTCCTCCCAAAATGATTTTAGATGTAAAGGGTAGCAGTCTCCAAGCAATCTATCCCTTCAGGTTCTAGCTCATTCATTAAGTAACAGAAAGCTACTAACAGAAAAATAATTAATAGAATTAAAATGTTTACATCAAGATGCTTCAGGAATCCTATAACAAGCTTTGAAGCACTGGTACCAAGATAGAAATATAA
>NW_004524764.1:1474762-1481133 GCF_000260255.1 Octodon degus | reverse complement strand
ACTCAAATATGAAGCATAACTGAGATGAGGAGGAAAACCAAGTTGGAAGGCTTTTGACATTAATGTGTACTGAAATTAGAAAACCACTTAACCTTTGAGCTTTCTGTGGAATAAAATATAATTCTCTTTGATTAAACAGCAGTAACATACAAGGTTTTCCCTAGGTCAGTGGTTTTGTAATAGTTTGATTAGGTAACAGATAAGCAAAAGTGTACATAATGAACATATTTTTAAGCAGGTTCACCTCCTCTCCTACAGCTTCAGTCTATATCATTTCACATCTTCATTACTACTTAGGGTTTAGCATGTCTTTACTCGACGCTTATTTAGCATCTAGTTGTTTCACCAATACCAAGCTGCCTTCTCCTGTGTAAAATATATTTTATTCTCCAAGACTTTGCAAATGCCTTCTTAGCATGTGAGCATCCTCTCTGCAGAGCAGTACTGGAGTTGAAAAGTACACAGCACCCCAGTCAAAAAAAAATAAAAATAACACTTTACCCACTAAGAGGTTGAAGTATTCTTTTGTCTCATCTATATAGTATCAAGGCTAGTTTTCTCACCGAATATGTCAGTTCCATATTTCGTGCTTAGCTGAGGAATTACAAGTGTCCCAATTTCACCAAGTTCCATAATTATAAAACAGGATTCACTTACTTGCAAGTAATTGGAGTATAGTCACCACTGTGGAAATAAGAACAAGGCTTATATTTCAGAGAAAAGAACAACAAAAAAAAAAAAAAAACATCACATGGCTTTTGCAAAAAGGATAGAATGCTAGTTGGCCTTACTAACATTCTGCATTTCATTGTAGAATTTTAATTGGGTTTGTCTTGCTTGGACTAAAAGGGCAATTTCTAATAACTTCCCAAGAAAATTTATTCAGGAACCAAATGAAGAATTTCACACTATAATGTCAGTTGGCATAAATGTTATTTCATGACAGAAAGACAAGGCAATGTACAGGTGCAGCTATGTGCCACAAGAGTTATTAGTACTGATTGATATTTGAATCAATTCAATTACATTGTGAAAATAAAGGCTTACAATATGAATAACATTAATGAATGTCATGTGAACTCTTTCAACTTCCTATAGCCAAATACTGTTTAATGATGAAAGAAGTACCTATGCTGGCCTCTGCTAATATCTCTCTAATAAAAGTTGTCCCAAAGGAGAACTAATGTTTCTCGTTACAAATGGGCAGTTACCTGTAACTAAAGTCCAGCAGAAAAGGAGATTTACTTTTCATGGTGAAAGCCATATACAAATGAAGCCTAAAACATTCCTACTAGATATTTAGTTTAAAAAACACATTACTGTAGGGGGCCTGCCCCTAAGCTCAGTTCTTTAAGTGGCTGCTTCAACAAAGCAGTCAGGCTCAGGTTGCTGTGGTTCAAACCCCACAATTCAAGCCAGCCAAACCTGCCCTGAAGGCATTCGGAGCAAAAAACAAAACAAAACAAAACAAAAAAAACCCTTCTGCCTTTTAGGGGCTGGGGAGATGGCTCAGTAGGATAAGCACTTTACTGGCAAACACAAGGATCTAAGTTCAATCCCCAGTTCCTTAAAAAAAAAAAGTATAACTCTAAATTTTACATAGATAGATATAGATAGATAGATAGATAGATAGATAGATAGACAGATAACACATCAAAATAGTATATATGCTTCCTTAAAATTATCTCAAGGACTTCTAAGAAACATTCTTAACAAGCCTTATGCAATGAATCTACCAATAAGGCCATCATTTTCTAGTCAGCAAGTTCTTAGTCTTGTTTTTCACAGCCTGTGAAGGAATTCAAAATCTTATCTTCCAACATGTTAACTATTTCAGTCAACTACTCAATTAGCTCCAGCAACAAGAGTATTTTGTAGGCACTTTGCCTGAGTTATTCCAATATTCTTATCACAATTATTTTTATAACAATATCCTTTATTAGAGTGCATGCTTTCATTCTAGCACCTCTAACAATTCAGGACCATTAGTAATTTCTGTTTGTTTGACCAGACTGCTGCCAGGGCCTTCTAAGATAATTTCTAATTGTAGGCAGTGTTTATTTTTCTCCTCTGTCTAAAGAATGTTCTGTTACAACAGACAGATATGTTGTCTCTATTCTGATGTCTGGTTTGTTCTGTAATCTGCATGTCACACTGATAGTCTTGGAAATAATTCAAAGTTGCACAGTATAAATAAAAATATATCTGTGTCTGTTATTTCTTAGATCCATGCCAGAAAAATATCTATATTCTCTGGACTTTTCAGAGGACCTTCCTAGTGATAATATGCTTCGTAAAATATTATCTATTTCTCCATGATCATCTGGGCCATCATATTGACTGGGAAACTTCATTGCACACACACTACTGACTACAGCTGCATAAAACATTCTGGGGGAAGAATGTAATAATTTTAGAAAGAATAAACTGAAATTGAATGATTATGCATGCAAATGAACTTTCAATGTACGATTGTATTCAAATGCATGTATATTGCACACATAAATTGATTTCAAAATTACAATAATTATATTTGTTTCAAATGAAATGAATTTGAATATGAAAGCTTGGAGAGAAATAAAATATCTCTAGCATTTTCTTTGATTAACTGAGTGATAGCATTGCCTGTATGGAAATAAAACAATAACTAATTTAACAAATCTTTTCTATTAGTGGATTTAATAGGCAAAATTAATATAAAACAATTATGATCATGTAGCTCTCTAAATTGCTACATTTAAGATTTATCCCAATAGAGTCAAGACACATGTATATATAATCAAAACTAGTTTTGTATTTCAATTGTTTTGAAATGGTTTCCACAATTGTATAAACACAACTGTGAATATCGCACAATAAAATACTAATTTGCATTTCATTTGAAAGCAATGTTTTACTTCTCAAAGTATTTATGACTTTTAACAATAGCATTATTGAATATGTTGAAAATATTTAAATGTAAATATTCATTGTTAAAATTTGTCTGTTTTTTATCTTCTGTTTTATAATTTAGTCTTTCCTTTTTCACTCAAATTTCATTGTGTTACTATAGTATAAATTTGAAATATTAAATCAAGGGTGTTAGCAGCACTTACAGTCTCAGCACTTTGGTTATCTAAAGCAAGAGGATCTGGAGTTTGCAGCAAAAATGGGCAATGGAGTGATTTAGCAAGACATTTCTCAAAATAAATCAGAAGGATGGGAGCTGTAGGAAAGTACAAACTCCCTGTGTCTTCAGTACCAGAACAAAGAAACAAACAAAAAATGAAGTGTCATTCATTTTTTTCAGAATTTAATTTTAATTTTATGGTAATTATGTTTTTGTATGATACTTCTCAGGAAAAAGTATACATGACACAAAAATATGCATTGTGTGAATACTTATTTTCCAAAATAAACTATAATTTATTTTTATTTTTATTTATTTATTTATTTATTTTTTTCAGAGCCAAGGATTGAACTCAAGCCCTTGTGCTTGCCAGGGAAGCACTTATTCCATTGAGCCATCTACCCAGCCCCTAAGCTATAAAATTATACCTACTACAAGTTAAATTGTAACTCCATTGTATATTTTTATTTGTGTGACTGGTAGCCTAATAATAATAACATTAAATCACATGCAAGGTCCAGCAAGATAGCTCAGAAGGCTAAGTGTTTGCTTAGGCAAGCACAACTGGTGTCCTTTGATTCCTGGTACCACTTGCTGCAAGGCCCCACCCCTAGGCACACTGAGCTACTGAGATAGGGCATGGTGGGGCACGCCTGGAACAGGTGGATCACTACAAGTCTAAGCTGCCTAGTGAGTCACTGTAACAAATACATAAAAATAAATGAATGAAGTTTTTTGTTCGTCTTTGTTTTTTTTTTTTTTTTAGAAAAGTGATGGTTAGAAAAATTTATGCAATACTTTTTTTTCATTTCTCTGTTTGTTACAAGGTCTCCCTACATAGCTTGGACTCATGGTGAGCCTCCTATTTGCAGCCTATCCATTGGTGGATGTACAGGCATGTACATCCTGGACTAGGTGGCAGGTTCAGCATGCCCAAGGGCAAGGGGGTGGTGGGAGCGTGAGATGGTGTGGCATGCAGGACCAGAGATTGAACCCTGGTCTCTGAGCTTGCCAAAGCAGGTGCTTTAGTCCACTGAGCTATCTTGCCAGCTCAAATTTATACAATTGTGAATGATTAAATCAATCTAATGGATCCATCAACTAAATTATTTTTCTGGTCAAAAAATATTAGGGATTTATTCCTAGTTGTTTTGAAGTATTCATTTTTATTGACTCTATTCACTCTGAAGTGTAATTAACCTCAAAATTTATTCTTTCTAACTGAACTTTGACTTTTGGCTTCCCTCTCTTCTTTCTCTATTAAACCCTAAGAGTGGTAATTCTACTCTCCTGTTATATGAGTTCACTTTTAGAAATGCCGCATATAGAGATCATGTGCTAGCTGTTTCCAATTGATTGGTATCACTTTGCATAGTGTCCTCTATGGACACCAATGAGTTCAGATATATTAGAAACACATGATATACTACAAGTTATATGCACATACCAACTCTCCATGAAGCACATAATCATTATGCACTTTAAATGTGTATGAATAGAATGTCACTGATGACAGATATTTCTTCCAAAATCTGAAAATGTTGGATTACATACATATTCCATATTTTCTTTCCTCAATTAGTTATGAATACACAGAGTTTTGTTCTGTATATGCACAAGCTTCATCCTCACTGTTAGAAAAATATAAGAAAATAAATGTTATTGATTTTTTTCAAACATTATTATTGGTCCTGGGAGATGGCTCAGTAGAATAAGCTCTTCCCTGGCAAGCGCACGGGCCTGAGTTCAATCCCTGTTTCCTCCAAAACAAACAAACAAACAAACAAACAAAAGCCAACCAACCAAACAAACAAAACCTTTCATTTTACTTTCACATTAATTATACTATAATTTATTTTTAAAGAATATTACACATAATGTGTATAGTAGATATCTTGTGTTACATTATAGAATAGGTATATATTTTAAAGGACATATTACTGTTTTCCGTAATAAACACTATGTACGGATAGTCCCTGACTTTTGATGATGTTTCCTATTTTCTTTAATTTGTGATGGTGTGAAATTGATACAACTGTGCAGAAATTTTTACATGGAATTTCAATATTCTCCAGGGCAACCACAATGCATTACACTCTTTCTCTAAAATTTGGAAAGTATCAATCATTGGCCTGCAACTCTGTCAGCCACATGATCATAATGATAAAGCACTAATGTCCCACAGTGTGCCACATTTCAAAGCTATTATATTTAGTAGGTTAGGAATGTTAAATACAATTTCAACCTGCTGAATTTTCAATTTTGATGGGCTTATGTAAAAGGTATTGCATGCAAGTGGAACAATTTTGATACAAATGTGCATTCATATCAACAGATACAGCCCTTCGTCCTAGCATGTGTGTGTGTGTGGGCCCACTTGCACGCTTGCTGGATTCCTATCAAGCAGACATCCAGGCCTGGTGTGTGTGTGGGATCATCTGCACACTCCTGGGAACTTTCTCCATAAGACAGGCCTGGTGTAGAACCATGCAGCAGAACTCCCTGCAGAAAGACTAGGAGCCAGACCCATCTAGCTAATCCAGGAACTGAACATCTTCCAGAGGGGCATAGGACATTCACTTCCATGGGCTGAGAACAGCAGCCAGAGCCAAAGCCAGGCATATATGGATGAGTTCATATGTGGTAGATCCAGACCTTGTAAGCTGAGACACTTCGCTAGACCCAGATCTATGAGAGCATCTTGTTTTGCTCTCTTGATTGAGAGAGAGGGAAGCAGGTAACCGGGGTGAACTAGTCTGCCAGAAAGACCCCACATACATCAAGGGGAGGTGATCAGACATAACCTAGGGAAATTAATTTAAATACAAATTCCCAATTCAGTATCTCCTTAGCTACACAGATAAAATGTTTGTTCTTATAGTCTAAAATACAAACCCATTAGTTAAAAAGTTGGTCAACTGCTAAATATCATGACCCATTATTAGTGTCCCTAACTGTAGTTCTGTAAATACAAAACTGTAACTGCCTTAACAAAATAATCTTTCTTGGGTAAGAATATCAGTAACAATAGCACCAAAGCTCTACACTAAAGGTCAGAGGAGAGTGCTATACAAAATGACAAAAAGAAGGAGCAAAATGCATTCTCAGGCCCTGATCCAACACAGAACAAATGCAGGGGACAAAAGCATACAAGAAATTGGAAATCACACACCTCAAATCTCTGAATTAATATCATCTAAAGTAAAGAAACAACTGCAGAAAGATATAGAGTAAATTAAATCAGAAATAATGTCTGAAATAA
>NW_004524764.1:1469328-1474507 GCF_000260255.1 Octodon degus | reverse complement strand
TGATTGGTATCACTTTGCATAGTGTCCTCTATGGACACCAATGAGTTCAGATATATTAGAAACACATGATATACTACAAGTTATATGCACATACCAACTCTCCATGAAGCACATAATCATTATGCACTTTAAATGTGTATGAATAGAATGTCACTGATGACAGATATTTCTTCCAAAATCTGAAAATGTTGGATTACATACATATTCCATATTTTCTTTCCTCAATTAGTTATGAATACACAGAGTTTTGTTCTGTATATGCACAAGCTTCATCCTCACTGTTAGAAAAATATAAGAAAATAAATGTTATTGATTTTTTTCAAACATTATTATTGGTCCTGGGAGATGGCTCAGTAGAATAAGCTCTTCCCTGGCAAGCGCACGGGCCTGAGTTCAATCCCTGTTTCCTCCAAAACAAACAAACAAACAAACAAACAAAAGCCAACCAACCAAACAAACAAAACCTTTCATTTTACTTTCACATTAATTATACTATAATTTATTTTTAAAGAATATTACACATAATGTGTATAGTAGATATCTTGTGTTACATTATAGAATAGGTATATATTTTAAAGGACATATTACTGTTTTCCGTAATAAACACTATGTACGGATAGTCCCTGACTTTTGATGATGTTTCCTATTTTCTTTAATTTGTGATGGTGTGAAATTGATACAACTGTGCAGAAATTTTTACATGGAATTTCAATATTCTCCAGGGCAACCACAATGCATTACACTCTTTCTCTAAAATTTGGAAAGTATCAATCATTGGCCTGCAACTCTGTCAGCCACATGATCATAATGATAAAGCACTAATGTCCCACAGTGTGCCACATTTCAAAGCTATTATATTTAGTAGGTTAGGAATGTTAAATACAATTTCAACCTGCTGAATTTTCAATTTTGATGGGCTTATGTAAAAGGTATTGCATGCAAGTGGAACAATTTTGATACAAATGTGCATTCATATCAACAGATACAGCCCTTCGTCCTAGCATGTGTGTGTGTGTGGGCCCACTTGCACGCTTGCTGGATTCCTATCAAGCAGACATCCAGGCCTGGTGTGTGTGTGGGATCATCTGCACACTCCTGGGAACTTTCTCCATAAGACAGGCCTGGTGTAGAACCATGCAGCAGAACTCCCTGCAGAAAGACTAGGAGCCAGACCCATCTAGCTAATCCAGGAACTGAACATCTTCCAGAGGGGCATAGGACATTCACTTCCATGGGCTGAGAACAGCAGCCAGAGCCAAAGCCAGGCATATATGGATGAGTTCATATGTGGTAGATCCAGACCTTGTAAGCTGAGACACTTCGCTAGACCCAGATCTATGAGAGCATCTTGTTTTGCTCTCTTGATTGAGAGAGAGGGAAGCAGGTAACCGGGGTGAACTAGTCTGCCAGAAAGACCCCACATACATCAAGGGGAGGTGATCAGACATAACCTAGGGAAATTAATTTAAATACAAATTCCCAATTCAGTATCTCCTTAGCTACACAGATAAAATGTTTGTTCTTATAGTCTAAAATACAAACCCATTAGTTAAAAAGTTGGTCAACTGCTAAATATCATGACCCATTATTAGTGTCCCTAACTGTAGTTCTGTAAATACAAAACTGTAACTGCCTTAACAAAATAATCTTTCTTGGGTAAGAATATCAGTAACAATAGCACCAAAGCTCTACACTAAAGGTCAGAGGAGAGTGCTATACAAAATGACAAAAAGAAGGAGCAAAATGCATTCTCAGGCCCTGATCCAACACAGAACAAATGCAGGGGACAAAAGCATACAAGAAATTGGAAATCACACACCTCAAATCTCTGAATTAATATCATCTAAAGTAAAGAAACAACTGCAGAAAGATATAGAGTAAATTAAATCAGAAATAATGTCTGAAATAAAAAAGAAATAACTATAATCAAAGAATTACTAAGCGCTTCTAAAGAAGACACTGATAAATACCTAGAGGAAAATAGGAAAACTATGGAATCATTGAATAAGCAATATAGGAAAGAAATAGAACACGTGAAGCATATTCAAAGTGATATACAGGAAATCAAAACCTCAATCACCAGCTGGCAAAACCACTTGAATGAAAGTGAAGATAGACATTCAGACCTTGAAGACACAATTGCAGTAAGTGAAAAGGTAAGAAAAGATCTCTTAAAATCAACTAGGATGCATGAAAAAATAATTCAACATCTGCAAGACAAAACAAAGTTGAACAACATAAGACTAATATGCATCAATGAGAAAGAAGGAGTCAAGACAAATGATAAAAAGAATATGGGCAGAAATGATAGCAGAGAACTTTCCAAATATGGGGAACCAATCTCATATTTAGTACCTGAAGCATATAGAACTCCAAATAACATCAACACAATTAAAACCACACCCAGACATATAATAATGAAGATTCTAGAAATTCAGCATCATAACAATATAATAAAGCCACTAGAGAAAAAAAAAGGTTTCAATTTCCCTTTTAGGCAAACCCCTTCGGATTATTGGTTATTTTTTTTTCTTACTCTTCATTTCAGGAGGGGCTTTGGTCAATGTACTACAAGTCTTGCAAGAAAACAAATTCCAACCCAGACCGATATGGCCTACAAAACTCTCTTTCAAGTTCAGTGGAGAAGTGAAATACTTCCATCACAAAGAACAACTAAAGAATTTGATGATGACCAAGCCAATCCCATAGAGTCTATTAAAAGACATTTTAGAGAGGGACCAGAATGACCAAATCTTCACAGATGAGAATGTAAAGAACCCACCAAATAGGGCAAACAATTAAACACAGGGGAAAAAAAGACATACAACAACAAGAAAATAACATATCAATCATAAGACAATACATCTCAATTATAACCATTAATATAAATGGTATCAATTCACCAATTAAAACAAACAGACTGGAAGACTGAATTAGGAAGCAAAATCCAACAATATGCTGTATACAAGAAACACACTTAATTCATAAAGAAATTCATACACTGAAAGTTAAAGGATGTAAAACAATACTATATGCTGCAGCACCTCAGAAAAAAAGAGGGATAGCCATCCTGTTCACAAAATCTGCACTTCAAACCAAGGATGGTCACATTAAATAAAGAAGGCCATTATGTCCTGGTTAGAAGAAAAATACAAGAGGAAGAGGTAACTCTCATAAACATGTATGCATCAAACACAGGGCTATGCAACTATATAAGACAAATCTTAATGGACATGGAAAATCTTATATCCAATACCACAATATTAACAGGAGACATTGACAAACCTTATCTTAAAAAGGTAGGACAAGCCAAGAAAATATTATCAAAGAAGTAGCAGAACTGAACCAGAACTTGGAACAAATGGACTTAGTGACATATACAGTGTTCCAATCAACCATATCTGAATACACATTTTTCAGCTGCACATGGGACATTTTCCAAAATAGACCACATGCTAGTCCATAGGTCATGCTTAAGTATATGCAAGAAAACAGAAATTATCCCATGTGTATTATCCAACCACAGTGCAGTGAAATAGGAAGTAAATGACAAAACTCCCCACAGAATGCTCATAAATACATGGAAATTAAAGAGCACCCTCCTGAGAAACCAAAGGTTGCAGAATAAATTAAACAATATCTACAATTCAATCAAAATTCAAGCACAACATCAGAATTTATAGGAAGCAATGAAAATAGTACTTCAAGGGAAATTTATAGCTGTGAACTCACACATTAGGAAAACAGAACAGGATCAAATAAATATCCTAATGCTCCAAATCAAATGTCTCGAAAAAGAAGAGCAAACCAAACTCAAAGTCCAAAGACAGAATGAAATTATAAAGATTACAGCAGAAATTAGTGCAACTGAGAAAAAAGTAAATAATGCAAAGAATTAACAAATCAAAACTCTGATTCTTTGAAAGATTAAATAAAATTGATAAAACCTAGCTAACCACATCAAGAATAGGCAAGAAAATTCTCAAATTCAAGCAATAAAGAATGAAAAGGGCTAAATTACCACAGACCCTATGGTAATTCAGAGGATCATCAATAGCTATTTTGAGAATATTTACTCTCACAGAATCAAAGATACAGAAGAAATGGACAGATTCCTAGAAAGGTACAAATTACCAAAACTGAATCAAGAGGATGCAACATCTCTCAATAACCCAAAAACAGACAACGAAATCCAAAATGAAAAAAAAAAAAAAAAAAAAAAAAAAAAAAAAAAAAAACCAAACAAACAAACAAAAAAAAAAACTAACGAGAAAGAGAAGTCCACATCCTGTTGGATTCACAGATGAATTCTACAAAAAATATTTACAGAAGATATATTTCCAGTGCTCCTCAAACTTGTCAATGAAATTTGAAAAGGAAGTAATTATTCCAAAATTATTACTGGAGGCAAGTATTACAGTGATACAAAAACCAGAGAAAGATGCAACTAAAAAAAGGAACTACCAGCTAATCTTCCTCATGAATATAGATGCAAAAATCTTTAAGAATTTCCTAGCAAATAGAATACAGCAAATCATCAACAAGATTATACACCATGACCAGGTAGGACTCATCCCAGGGATGCAAGGATGATTCAACTCATGCAATACTATAAATATAACACACTATTTCAATAGATCCAAATCCAAAAACTTCATGATCATCTCAATCAATGCAGAAAAGGGTTTTGATGAAGTCCAAAACTCACTCATGTTCAAAGTCCTACAGAAAATTGGAATAGATGGTCTCTACCTTAATCTCATAAAAGCCATCTATGACAATCCAACTGCTAACACAACTCTAAATGGGGAAAATCTCAAATATTTTGCTCTCACTCAAGGATGTCCTCTATTACCTCATTCAATACACATCTGGAATCATTATCCAGAGGCATTAGACAAAAGAGCAAAATAAAAGGAAGAAGAATAAGTAAAGAAGAAGATAAACTATCATTATTTGCAGATGACATGATTCTCTTTTGGGGAAGACCCAAAAACTCCACCAAGAAGTTCCTGAGATTAATACACAAATTCAGTAGCATAGCAGGTTACAAAGACAATGCCCAAAAGTCAAAAGTATTTCTCTATACAGATAACAAACACACTGAGAGAGAAATTAGAGAGATAGTACATTGTGCAATAGTACCTGAAAAAATACTTACACATTAGTCTAACTAAAG
>NW_004524764.1:1459043-1467073 GCF_000260255.1 Octodon degus | reverse complement strand
ACTTTCAAATAACATAAATTGTTTTGCATATATATATACAAACATATAGATAAATGCCTATGAGATAAATGATAGATAGATGATAACTAGATAGATACATAGATGTATAGGTAGCTACACACATATGTACATACATAGATAATAGATAGATAGATAAATAAATAGATACATAGATGGATACATGGATAGATAGATTGCAAAATGCAAAGAATATTTTTCTCCTTAGAAAATAGCTAGTATAGGAACAAATTACTGGAAATTGAATCAGAGAGTCAGAGAGTAGGCTCTTCCCTCAAATGTTTATCTCTGAAATGGAATAGAAAGTTTTATATTCAGATATCAAACTTTCTACCCAAAAACTAAGGGAGCCATATGCTTGCTTGAAATATAATGAAAAATATAATGAAAATGAATAATTGAAATATAATTTAAAAAGTCAATTAAAAGGGTATGGAAAATAGATGTGCTTTGTCATTCCTCTCCTACATTTAAAGATAGGAGAGGAAAACTTCTTAGTTGGAGTGGGCAGAGAGAATTGTGAACAGGAATCAGACTTGATACCCAACTGCAGACACATGATAGTCAAATTCAGTGCCATGCAGAGTCCCACTGCTCCTTTGACCAGACTGACACAGGAGACTGGCCTGTTGTACTGAATAAACAAGGTAAAAGAGGAGGAGATAGCCTCTACCACGTTCTCCCCACCTGGCTTTCAGGGAAAAACACTTGTCTCACTACGGAGCAGAATATTACAGTCAGTATGTATTTAGAAGGCCAGAAAGACAGGCATTCCAAGCATGACCCTAGTATTACACATTGCTATCTTCAGTTCAGCTACTTGGTTCACAGGTATCAGCATATATAGTTAGTCAGCATGGGAATCCTACCAATTCACTGCTAGTTTCAAAACCATCTAAAGATTCTCAAGATCATTACCTTAACCATCTTGTGCATGTACATATATGGCTTTTCCCCTGTCATGTTTTCTAGATTTTCTCCTTTTCCTGTCTTCATTGTTTGATGCTTAAGTTCTAGCTTTTCATTTAATGGTGTTATACCTTTCTAATTTTATTTCTTCTTTTGAGTTCTTACACTAGGGAGACTACATGATATTTACACAGTTGTGTCCCAATTTCCTGATCAAGGAGATTATGGGGCCACAGAGAAAAGTTATTGATGATGTAGAGTGTGCCTAAGGAGAGTCACGTGGAGAGAAAAAATTCTCTCAGGCTTTCACAGAGAGTAAATTGGTCAAGCAATGGCCGTGACTCACCCACATGGCTGACACTGACAAAGGTTCTGACAAACTGCCAAACTTCAGTACAGGATTTCAGGGTAAATCCTGAGGGGATTTGACTGACCTAATCAGATACAAAAGTTACATTTCTTGTTACATAGGTCTTTCTTTATCTTGGTTTTCACTATCCAGCAGAAAAGTATGAAAATGAGGTATAAAAAGTAAAGCCATATTAATATGCTGAGCTGTAAAAGGCTCAAATCAACAACTTCTGACATTGCCAGTCCTACGAATAACCTACTACTATTATGGACTACAGGTTATCATGGATTATTTTGCTGAATTCACAATTCTAAAATTTTTAAATGGTCTCAAAAGTCATCTCTGAATTCAATGAGAAGTAAGATTTGCACTAATAGTGTTTGGACAGGATATCTTATCTGCATCTTATACTATGAATAACTACTATGAAGACAACAAAATGCCATGTATTAATTATTGTAACTGTCCTGCTATTCTGTTTTGAAACTGTCTCATTGCTATTTGTTTCTCAATAAAATTAATTAAAAAAGAAAAATGGCAGTGAAATACCCATCTCTGACAAAACTAAACAAAAAAAGAGGATATAAATGAAGGACCATATTGTATCTGTGTATACAAAATAGTTTGGAAAGATATACAAGCTACTTTCTCTTTATTCAAGAAGAAAGATTTGTACTAATAGTGTTTGGACAGAATATCATGTCTGCATCTTGTACTATGAATAAGCATTATGAAGATAACAATATGTAATGTAATAATTATTGAAATGTTCCTTCTAACTGGTTTTGAAACTGTCTCTTTGCTATTTGTTTCTCAATAAAATTAATTAAAAAAATATTACGGTCAGGGCCAGACTTTGTTTCTGAGCCCACCTTCAGGCCCCTGTGAGATCCACCCCCAAACTGAAAACCAAAGCTGTGTTTAATTGGCCAGAACACAGATGGAACATTTAGGTCCATACCAACCCTTGTTGGAAAGTTGAAGAGACTTGAATTTTGGCTGGAATTATTGCTATCCCTGGAGCACCCATAAGGTCTACCATCCACCACTGAGATTTCAAAGGTCTCTCTGCCTTTAAGGTTGGGGTGTGACTAAATGTAACATTATCCTTTGTGAAAAGTAAATGTCTCCCTCAGGGAGCAGTGCTACTGTGAAACTACTGATTGTAGATAGAGTTTTGGACTCCATTCAACATGAGGACTCAAAGTGTATCACAGCCTGGTTATGTAGGTGGTTACAGGCATCACAGAAGAGGCCACAGCTGATTCATCCATAGTAACAAAGCACAGAACTGACCAGACTTCTGCAAAGCCTAACCACAGGTTCAGGTGTCTAAAAAGCTGGCTGGGATCACATGACTTTAGTAAAAAATCCTTAGGAATCCTAGGAAATCATTAGCTTGCTAAAATTTGTATAAATTGTATCCACTTGGGAATATAGGAAAAACATAAAACTCCAAAACCCAGATGTTGTATTAAATGACAGTAAGGACTAATAGTCATGACTTTTTTTGACAGTCAAAATAAAGTTGCAAAGGTTATCAGAAAAACTTTTCATAGTGACCAATGACCATTCATGATCAAAACTTTAAAGACATAGGAAAACAGGAATATCTTTTTTTAGAAAACAAAAATCTTTATCTCATCCTGATAAAAGCCATCTTTGATAAGCAAAAGCCAAAATGTACCAAAAGATAAAAAAACTGCAAGTTTATATTCTAACATCAGGAAAAACATAAAGATGCCTGCTATCACCTTGTCTGATTAATGTAGCTTGAGATATACTAGACAGACCAATTAAAAAAGAAATAAGAGCATTATTGATATAAAAGCAACACATTCAACTATCATTATTTGCAGATGACATGATAGCCTACAAAGAAGTCCTGAAAATGTCTGCTAAAACTATCAGGATTTAATAATCAAATCAGTGCCAAGAAAAAGTAATACTAGGAATCAATATAAAGATTTGTTGCTGAGACAAAGCACCCAACATCCTAGGTTAATTGGGGAAAGTTTTTTTTAGCTCACAGTTTGTAGAGGCTTCAGTCCATACTCTGCTGGCTCCAGAATAGGTGATCATGGCAGAGGAGGACAATAACTGGGGGCAGAAAGTAGCAATCAACAAGTGTGTGTAGGGGAACAAGACTCTTTCTGTCTCTTCTATGTTGTATCTAGACTTCTGAGATTAAGGTGGTTCCAAACCAATCAGTGGTTTCAGTTTATCAGTCACACTCCCTTAATTTCAGTGTCACACACTAGATTTAGCCACGTCTGAAAATAGTTAAAGACTGCATGAGGATTTGGGAGGCTATCAAGACACATCCCATAGCAACATAACTCAAAGAACTGGAGAAAACAATCCCAAAATTCAAGGGGAAGGAAAAGAGACCTACAAAAACAAAACAAAGCAAAAAAAAAAAATTCTAGACAACAAAGTTAAGGCAGGGAACACCACAATCCCAGCATTCAAGGTGTACTACAAAGCTACTCTAATGAAAAACACCAAGTTCCTTCAAAATAAATAAGGCCCAAGTATCAAGGGAATAGAAGATATAAAAACAGCTCCATACACACTCTACTATCTTATCTTTCAGAAAGTGGACAAACATCTTCCATGAAAGAAAAATAGCCTATTTAAAAAATGGTGCTGGGAAAGCTGTTTTTTTACTACATGCTGAAAATTAAACTTGAACTCATATCTTTTACCATGCCTAAGCTAAAACTGAAATAGACTAAAGATCTAAATATTAAAAGAGAAATATTTAATCTGCTCAAAGATAAAGTAGGTAAAACAATTGGAGACTTTTATGTCAAAGATTATGAATAACACCCCAATTGCGCAGGAAATACCAGAAAGAATCAACAACTGAATCATCATATTAAAAATCTTTTGCATAATCAATAGTAATGAATGTGTAAATATAGAGATATTAATTGGACAAATATTTTATGTCAAGGAATTTTTAAAAATAAGCACATATAAGTCATAGAAAATACAATAGTTATAAAATAATACTTCTAAAAAGACAAAGGAACTATTTTAAATACTGTCACCATAATTGAAGAAAAGTAATACTTGTGTGACAAGTATTGTACGAATCCATATTGGTGAGGAATCTATTAAAGGTTAAACTCACAAGGCAGAGTTAGAAGAGTTTTCAGGATCTACTGGTGGTGGTGGAGTATGTAGAAATGACAGCAAAAATTCTGTTCATGATTAATTAATTCTAGAGAGCTAAAGAATACTATAGTGACTATAGTTTATAGTTAAATCTTGTATGCTTTCCACTTTCTAAAATAAAACTTACATACTCATCACATAGGAATAATTGAGGTGATGATATGTGAACATTATTTTGGTAAATATTTTACAATGTATACTTATTTCAAATTTTGATACTGTCCCTTGAAGCATATTATATTTCTTTTTCAATCATACTTCAGCAATGCTGAAATTGAAGGGACATACATATACTAGAAACTTGACTGATTGTACACACCACAGTGTAGCAGTACTTAAAATGTTCTAACTGCTAACACAAAAATTCAATAAAATCCAGATTTTATTATTTTTGCCATAGGAGTCCCTAAGAGAACAAATGAATTCTGTTAAAAATATTTTTTTTAAGTAAGGACATTTAAATATCAATAATGTGTTTACTGTGTAGCCTGTCACTAGAAATTTTTTATTCATTTTAATGAGAAAAAAAGATAAAACAGCAATGAAACAGTTTCAAAACAGGTTAGTAGGACAGTTACTATAATAAATACACTGAATATTGTTGTCTTTGTAGTAGTTATTCAAAGGACAAGATGTAAACATGATATCTTGTCTAAAGAATAATTGTACAGATCTTTCTTCTCAATGAACTAAGAAACAGTACCCATATATCTAACCTAGTTATTTTGTGTATGAATGTATATGTTTTTTCACGACAAAACAGTATTTTATTCATACTTTTGTAAAGCTAGTAACTTGTGACACAAGGTTTTCTAGTACTAATAGCTGACTTTAACCAGACAGGATGTTGATCTCAGGACTGAGGTAGCCTGTTTTGTTTTAGGCACTGAGGTCTAGTCCCGTCTACACACATTTGATCATTTCCTATCTTCCATGGCTCCCAACATATGCATCTTTGTTTCGTTTTGTCAGAGACGTGTATTCTATTGCTGTTAAAGAAGCTGTATTTGGAGAAGTCTTTAAAGGATCTTTTCACACTTGGTGCCAGTCCCAAGATTGTAGGTACTTGAATGCAGCAAGATAACCCAATATAGACAGAGGAAATGATGGTAGTGTGCCTAAGGAGAGTCACCTAGAGAGAAACAACTCTTTCAGGGTTTCACAAAGAGCAAATCGGTCAAGCAAGGGACATGACTCATCCAGATGGCTAACACTGACAAAAGATCTGTACATGGTTCCAAGGTAAATGCTGAAGGGATTTGACTGACCTTATCAGATAACAAAAGTTCCGTTTTTTAGTTATATAGGTCTTGTTTTAACTTGGTCTTAACCATCCAGCAGAAAAATGTACCCCCGCAAGGTATAAAAAAAAACAAAAAAAAACCCTACATTAATGTGCTGAGCTGTAAAAGGCTCAGGTCAACAACTTCTGACAATTGCTAGATATGCTGATAACACACTAAGAAATGTTTTCAAGGGAATTTTACTAAACAAAATTTGTCTCCACGATAAAGCACAAATATGCATTTCAAAACTTTGCTAATGACTTATTTCTCTACATGTGAGTTGCATGTAATTTTTATGTCATACGCATGCCTTAATAACTTCAGGAGCATGAATTTTGAGTCATTGTTTTTTGTTTTTTGTTTTTTTTTGTATGAAAGGGAAAGCAGGATGTTCAGGGTCTCACTACTAGATTGAACTTACAGTGACCCACCTGTTTACAGCATCCCAAGAGCTGGGATTATAGGAAATGACACCAGCCCAGTCTCACTTGCTGTTTCAGTGCACCCTGTGGGCGAGGCTGGCAAGGCAAACCTGGGAATGGAACCCCTGACCCCTGTGCCTGCTTGCAGATGCTTTAATCCACTGAGCTACTTGGCCAGCCTGGTTTTTTAGTATAGTATAACTACTGTTTTATTCACTGTAGTCTAAAAATTTGATCTTTGGTCATTCAAAGTGCTTTCAATAATCAGTATTTGTTGTTTCTCCTTGTGAATCATTGTAAGATTTCTTTAATTTTGAATTATCTATAAAATATGCATATGCATTTATAATGTATATAATATATAATACATATATACATGTGTCTATGTTTAAAATATTAATATGTGTGTATATAAAATATTTATTTGAGTGTGTATGTGTAAATTAATAAGACAAAGGAACATACAATCATTATTTCCTAAGATTTAAAAAAATTGAATATCATGCAGTGAACCTAACTGTATCCTATATATTCCAAAGAAAATTTTTCTCCAGTAAAACTGTATGAATTTCCTAGACTGGTGTCCAACTTGCATTCCTCCTGGCTCAGCTTTCAAGAATGGCTACCATGCCCAGTAAGATGATGGAATCTTTAAGTTAAAATGTCAATATCAGGGCTGGCGAGATAGTTCCGCAGCTGCTTCAGCAAACTTAGGCAAAGCACAGGGACTGCGGTTTGATTTTGATTTCTGGCACCACAAACCATGCCAGCCTGGCTCCCAAGGTAGGCTAAGCTGCCCACAAAAATTAAAAAAAAAAAAAAATCAGTGTATACTAGGTAAGGAAATAGTGGTAGACTTACTCTAAATGTTAAATAATCACAAAAATTAAAAAAAAAATTGTCCCAGATAAGATGAATAAATAGCATACGTTAGTAAGTATGGTGAATAATTTATGTGAAGTAAATGTTGAGTTCTTGTGCATGGATGTCACTGGCTTTGAAATGAATGACTTTGAGATATGATTACTAAGAATTAAAATGTACACATAAAAATAATTTTATATGTTTATTAAAGATACTTTTTATAAAGGTCAATATGATTTGGAAACCACTTTGGAGTAAGGAAATGCAAAGAATTATAGAGACAGTATTTCTCCAAGCACAGGAGCACATACGTCTCTTCCGCCTACTGATTTACAGCTAGCATGCCATTACTGGATCATATAGTTCTCTTGCTTAAAATTTATTAAGATTTTCACACTGTTTTCCCTAGTAACTGAACTAATTTATGAATCAACAGTGCTCATGGTTTGCCTTTCTGTCTATATCTTCAGTGTGTCTTCTTTAGTGAAGTTTAATTACAAAAAATAAGTATTTAAGGGCCAGGGAGATGGCTCAGTAGAATAAGCACTTGCCTGGCAAGCACAAGGGTCTGAGTTCAATCCCCAGTTCCGCAAAAAAAAAGTATTTAAATTAGACTACTTCTGAGAAAGGAATAAATACAAATTAAGTCTAAAATACAAAAGCACCCTTAAATAAGATAACATTTAAATCATTAGAAATTAAAATATTATAAAGTATAATAAAATTATACATTTAAAACATTATTATTGTTACAAATTGAGCAATGCTCAAAAGACAAACTAATGATGAACTAAATTTAAAATTAACCTTTATGCTCTTTATAATTAAATAAAATGTGTGAGGTGGTACATACCTGGAATTCCAAACTTGGCAGGTAAGGCAGGAGGATTGTCAAGACTTTAAGGTTGGAGGGTGTTCCACATAGCTCAGTGGATTAAGCACCTGCTTAGGCAGACACATAGGCCTGGGGTTAGATTCCTGGCCTGCTGTGCCGGC
>NW_004524764.1:1457201-1458443 GCF_000260255.1 Octodon degus | reverse complement strand
ATTGAACATTTTAGTCAATGTTAATTTTATAAAGAGGTTACTAAATTTATAAGCAGTAAGATTGAATCTGCAAGTACTAATATATGTAGAAAACATAAAACAATAGAGCAAAATCAGTGGAAAAGAAAAAGACCATAGCCTTACTCCTTAGCAAAAATATGCATACACACTTCAGCAAAAGAAGAAAAACTTGCATAAAATATTTTAACACTAAATTTATTGAGTCATCATGAGGTTAATATAAGTTACTTTTGGTCTCTACAATTACAAGAGGTGCTCTACTGGGGATCCCTGCAGTGGACCCCAATTTCCTGCATGAGACAAGTTGCAATACCACAGAGATCTAGATGAACATGGGGAACAAAAGGCCAAAGGGCAGCTGGAACTCTGGTATTTTTTAAAATCAGGTTTTAGTTTTACATTTTTGATATGCATAAAAATCACATTCACCATAGAGAATTGGTACCTGTACATGATATAACGTGATTTTTCCTGTTCCCCTTCAGCCTCTCCTTCTCTCCTATTTACAAAAACATTGTTTGTACATTTCCTTCTTTTCTCATTTTTTTTTCAAATTTTCTTTTCTTTCCTCGTCCCTTCCCTTGTTCCCCTCCTAATTTGAACATTTTATTCCTTTTTCACTATATGTACCTTGGTATTTTCTTTGTCACATTTACACTGAGGACATGGTGAGGAGATTATTGGTGACTCCTAGAGTTTCATTGATCTTACACTCAGAAGGATCTGATGGCGATGGGGTTCACTTTGCCTGACTCAGAGCGCAGCCATATCGTAAGCTAATGAGATCTTAAACTAATGGGGATTCTATGCTCATGAGGATTAGCTGGGAGAGATGGCAGTTTAAAAAGTTTGTCCTTTTCCCAAGGTGAATCCATTTTTTTTTCATCCCTAATGAGTTCTCAAAGAACCAGGATGTGCTCAGTTGATGTAATCCTTCCCTGCAGCATCACGGCATCTCAGCACCTTTGCAGCCTCAGCTGTGACTAGAGGTCCGTGAAGTTACTTCCCTGCGTACCGTAACCTTCCCACATAGCGAGATACTAGGCCGCAGACAAGCCCTAATCACAATTTAGTTATGATATTGTTTTCTCCCCAAATTATGTGGAATAGCCCTTCTCAGTGCTCAGAGTGACAGCCATCAGAGTCCAGATGTTCACTAGTATGACAAATTGCCACTTCAGTAATGTTGGCCATTGACATTACGGACAGGCCTTTCAATTT
>NW_004524764.1:1437949-1455481 GCF_000260255.1 Octodon degus | reverse complement strand
AGTTCCGAAATTATTTCTGATCTGATTTCTTCTATACCTTTCTGCAGTTGATTCTTTACTGTCAACGCTATTCTTTCAGAGATATCTGGTGTGTGATTTCCAGTTTCCTCCGTGCTAGTGTCTTGTGCATTTATATTGGGTGGACTTGGGGCCTGAGACTGCATTTTATTCCTTCTCTTTGTCATTTTGTACACCACTGTCTTCTGACCTTTGGTGTAGAGCTTAGATAGAGTTATTACCTTAGCACCAGGGCCAGATCTACGAAGTTCAGATTCCTCCAGGTGGGTGTTGCTTGGATCTGGCTGCTGTGCTCCACTTCTTTCTGTTGAAGGTATTAGAGTTGAACCCTTTGTGTCTCTCTGGCAAGATGTTCTGCTCCTGAATCAGCTGGGTGGGTCTTGCCTCTAGTCTCTTTTCAGGGAGTTCTGCTGAAGGGTTCTGTGCTGGGCCTGCGCTCCAGGTCTGTTCAGGATCCCGCGGACTCAGGTCGTCTCACTCACTCGCCGGGCCTGCGCTCTGGGTCTGTTCAGGATCCCGCTGCCCGGTTGTCTCACTCACTCTCCGGGCCTGCCTCATATTATTTTTCTTTTCTGAAAATGTGTGTGCATTTTTGGCAGACTCTAAAGACGCTATAGAAAGACAAGTTTATAACTAAGTTTATTTTTAATCTACTTCTTTTTTAATTACTTACATAAAACAAAAAGCATAAATTTTGTCACAAATGAGTTTACTTGGAAAGAATTTATACACATAAACTTATTAATATAAAAGTAACATTTAGTATCTCTACGAAATTCTTTGCTATTTATCAACATATTGGAAAGTATCAGAACAGATTAAATCTAGCTATTCTTGTAGCACGGATAAATATTAACTATTTTATGTATTTATTTTCTGTGCATACAAAAATAGGTTACTGAAAATGTAATGTAAAAGTGAAATGTATCTGTTCAGTATGAATCAAATACGGATTTTTTTTATCAGAGAAATATTAAAAAAGGAGAATAGATCTAATAAGACCATCTTGTCCCCATTTCCTCAAATATACAGTTCTGCTGTAAATACGTTTCCAGAGAAACACCTACTACTTATCAAAGTTTGAACCAAGAAAGTCTCAAATGTTCTTTTTCACCCCAGAAAAACTTTGAGATTGGAAAGCTTTCTTTCATCATCTTTTTCAATATCCTTTTAATTTACTCACTTCCTCTGAATCTCCACCATAAGTCTCTATATTCTTGAAAGATTCCCTAGTGTTCAGTCTTCTCAAACCTTATTTTGCCTCCCTTAACTTCACAAGTCAAAAAAATCACTGGAAAAATCATTTAACTACAGAGTCAACTAACCCTTTCCTGCACTTTGGTGAATATATACAGTGAATATATTTTAACCTTTAAATTGTACTAGTATTAATACCATATTAAAAATGCTGTGGGTCCCTGTGACTACTTTACTTTGCTATCATTTAGTAAAGAATTAATTTGTGCATACCATCATCTATGCCTTAGTTTTTGTATATAAGTTATGCGTCATTAGCAAGTAACTCAATCTGTTTTCATAAGTTCCATGTACTATTAGATGGAGTGTGTATTATAAGATATCCAGAAACATTAATTCCTTCTGATTTCACCAATATCAATATTAAATTATTTGAAAATCTTCCTCACCAAATTTATTTAGATTCAAAGATGGTGTGATTTTGTATTCTGTATCTTTCTAATACCTATGTGATTTGATTCCTGCATCTTCTAAGTCTTCAGTGACTACTACGTATTTTCTTGTCCTTAGCTTGGTAACTTTCATTATCAGTTGCTCAGGCAACATTTAGTCACTGATAAACATGTAGGCTAGAACAGACTGTCAGCCTTATTCACTGTTGTAAAAAACAGCAGATATGGAGATTATTTGCAAGTAATTAGGCCTAACACGTAGGAAGGCCTAACAAGACAGATTCCTTTATGCTGTTATTGTTTGTTGTTGTACAAGTGTCTGATAACTTACTAATTAAGGAAAGGAAATTAATCTCTTTTTTTTTGTAAAAAGCACAGTGAAAAGATTAAAATACAATCTATAAATGGCTAGCTTTCTCTGGTAAACTTCTAATAGCTCCAAATATGAAGATTCTATAATCTATAAGATTTATAAACTTTATTTATAATTAATAGACTTCTCAAGTGCCCTGCTACATTATTTTATTCAGAATAATCCATTTATTCTAAATTAGTAACAAACTATACTGTTATTTATAAGCAAACAAGCATTATTATACAAATATCTCTTACACACTTTACGTTTTTTAGCTTTACCAAGTAGAAAAAAGAAGATTTTCTTAATTTTTTAAATCTTTTATTTATTTGGTATAGGGTGTCACTATGCTGCTCAAACTAATTTCAGCCTCCCCAGTGCTGGGATTATGGGCCTCCACCACCACACCCGGATTCAAGGTCCTGCATGGAAGCCTGGGGCTCCAGAGCTGGCATGGCATGTGTTATTAGGGACTAAACTCGAGTCCTTGTGCTTGCCATACAAGTGCTTAGACCATCAATCCATCTCCCCAGTCAAGAAAAGGAATATTTGATATGTTGGTTCCTGTGAATTTTAAGATTCACATTGGTTTAGGTGGAAATAACATAAAATAAAGTCTACTAAATGTGTATTGGACTTGAAGATAGTGGAAATATGATAAAGCAGAGGCAGCAACAAATGTGATTAGTAGTTCATCTAATGATTTTGGCCCATTAGGTATTTTGGAAATTACAGCAAGTTTCATATTGGCCCTCCTCAACATTTGGAGAAGACATTGGAGCAACTTTTTACAGAGGTTGTTCCTCTCCAGGACAGGCTCTCTGATAGTTTCCTTAGGTGATAAGCTTTAGTTAGAAGTGCACTGAAATCAGCCTCCTCAGGTTAGAGTGTAAGGCGGCAAGGTGTGCTA
Organism: Octodon degus; assembly: GCF_000260255.1. Classification (NCBI taxonomy): domain Eukaryota; kingdom Metazoa; phylum Chordata; class Mammalia; order Rodentia; family Octodontidae; genus Octodon; species Octodon degus. The sequence goes on along the minus strand of NW_004524764.1, from coordinate 1,452,549 downwards.
ATGATTCTTCTTCTCTGTCTCTTTTGCACTGTCTCTTGCATTGTAGTGCACTGCTGACTTGTGGTCTACTTGCTATGCCCAGCTGAACAGAACCAATGTGGTACTGGGTGTGGGAGGCCAACCTAAGGATTGTTGCCTGCAGCCTAAGAGGCAGAACTAATGAAGTAGAAATGAAAAGCATTTAGGGAAGGTGTAGAAGTTACTGGAAAGCTATTTGGGAGCTTGTGGTTCTGGTGGGCTATTCTGCTACATGACTTTGTCATGCAGGCCTTTTTGATGAACTTGGATTTTCTCATGGAGGGTGAGTTCGGGACCTCAATTTTGTGAGAATGGCTGCAGTGGTTCATTTTGGGGGAGCTCTGATCCTCAAACTGAGTATCACTTCCTGGTTCCAGAAGGGAAGATGGTACACTGCTCACTCTCCTGGAGAAGGTAGTCACTTTGGCTTTCGTTATGGGAACTCAGATTTCTTCATCGTTGGAGTAGCTTGGGGCTTCACTGTTGCTGAGAATTGCTGTGGTACTTTTCCAGAGCTCTGGTTCTCACCCTGAGTATCCCTTCCTGGGTCCACTGCAGATGCCCCAGCCTGCCAGCACGGATCTGTCATCCTGCTGGCACAGGGTTTGTAGCTTTCACACTGAATGTTGGACCTTCTCAGTGTAGACACGTGTAACAGGCCTGCCTGAGACATTGCCAAGGGCTCTAGACCTCTAGTCGGACTCACTGGGACATTGCTATGGGCTCTAGGTCTTCAGCTGGACTCATGCAGGACATTGTGAGGGATTGAGGCTCTCAGCTGGATTCTTTGGTTTTTAGTGTGTGGGCAGATATCCTACATTCATTTTTATGTTTGATTCTTTGGATGATTATTGTAAATAATCTTATAAAACATGTGTCCTTTATTGCTTTGCTCCCTTTGCAAAAACCCCACAATACAACACTAATGTAATGCTATCTCTCTTCACATACATTCATAATGATGTGGCCTCTTTTAAGTCTAGTCTTCAATTTTGGTGTATAAAATTTACAGAACTCTACAGTTTGTTAAGATTCACTATCATTGGTAAAGAACAACTATATAAGGTAGTTGGATACATGGAATGGATATATCTGTTCATGCGGTCCTTGTTATGTAACTATCTCTCCATAAATATGAAAAATTAATGGAAGGAAATTTTTCATAAGCTAAAGTAAGCAAATATGATTGGTATAACAGATCATTTAAAATCCTCCTTATATTTATTCTATGGCTTAAGATTCTTTTTTACACTTAACATACAATTTTAGTTGATCAGAGATTTTTCAGTCATGGTACATAGACAACAATGTACATTTTATGTGTTTATTTATTTATTTATTTATTTATTGTTGGAATCAAACTCAAGACCTTAAGCTTGCCAGGCAGACACTGTGCTGCTGAGAGACAGCCTCAGCCTATGCATTATACTTATAAAACCAATATTAAACTCATTTTGATGAGCTGGAGCCTTGAGGAGAAGCATGTGGCTCAAGACATTTTAAGCCCATTTGGAAATAAAATACACAACAATAAAAACAGTTGCAAATAACATTGAAGATGAATACACCCCATAGTGCAGGCACAAGAACCTATTATATGAATAGTCAGGTAAAGAAATGTTATTCCATTTTGAGTTTGAGTGAGTTTCCTTTTTGATAGAAATTTGTTGTTTCTTCTTCGTCTAAGGAAGCATGCATAAGCATGGGTTGTGCTTTGCAGAGGCACTTTTCCACGTGCATCGTTCATCCAAATTCACCTCAATTTCCTCTTTCCCTTGTCATAATACAACAACAAACATTTCCCATTGTTGATGCAGTATACTTCTGAAGTTGAAGCCACTGTCTAGAAAAGTCTGATGATCTCTTCCCTTAAAAATATAAATGAGGGCCAGCAGGATAGCTCAGTGGACTAAAGTGCCTGTTTAGGCAGAGCACAGGGGTTAAGGTTTGAGACTTAGTACCAAATGATCAGTTGGACTGCAGACACAATCTAAAAGTAATGTGCACACTCAATAACAGGAGATGTGACTGTGACTATTATGAATCATCACAATTCAATATTCCCTGTTTTGTAACAGATGTACTTACTGCATTTGAGGGAAATAAAGAAACACTCTGAATTTTGGTGCCTGCAATTTGTCCCCACTTTTATGTGGATCATCATTTGTAACTGTCATCGTTTTCCCTACCACTCCAGTCACTTAAGTCTTTAATTAATAACAGATTTAATGGGAAATTTGTGAAACCTAACCTGCAAGCATCATGAATTTGGTGAAGAATTTGGGATAAAAAATCAGTAATCTCTTGCTAATTCACTGTTGAGAAGAAGTGCTCACTTGAAAAAAACTCTGTTGTTGCACATGGAATTGAGGAAATGATTCCACAGGAAGTGCATTTGCAAGAAATTTTTGTGCAATTCAGCATTTGAAGAGCTATGGTAATGTTCCAGACTCTATTTGAATAAGTGTAAATTTTTGTACATGAATAAATACAAATTGTCTAATCAGCAAATGAGTAAGTCTAGAATGTTGTATATGAATATAGATCATGGTATATGGTAAAATAGTAAGTTCCCTGAAAATAATTAAAAAATATAAAACTTTTTTTTGATGGGAAAGTATAGCAATTTGGCTTATTCTAGTGGCTATTGTGAATAACTCTGCAATGAATGCGTTAATAAAGCACAGGTTTCATTTATGTTGGCTGTGTTTCTACAGGTGAAATCAATGTTTTACACTAGTTGAAGTTTTAAAATTTTGAGGAACTTCCACACTATTTTCCAAAAAGGAGGGGCCATTTCATATTCCATCAATAATACACTCTTATCGATACTACTTATCTTGCCTTTTGATAATTGCCATCTTAACAGATTTAAGGTGATATTTTGTTTTTCTTGGTTGCATTTTCTTAATAAATAGTGATCAACAGTTCATTTTCATATACCTCACAATTATTTTCATTATCTACAAAATGGAAAATACACAAAAATATGGAAAAGTACCTGATGTTCATGTGTTAAAAAAACTTAAATGTTTAAAATATCCATATTACATAAAATAATATACATATGTAATGGTATTTTTATCAAAGTCCTATGTAAGAGAAAAAAGAAAAAAGACAAATAAGAGAAAAAGGAAAGAACATTACCTTGAAATTTGTAAGACTCATAGGCATCAAGGAGAAAGAGAGATGTGAGGGATTTGTTCTAATGGTGTTTGTAAATAGGATATCATGTTCCCATCTTGTACAGCAATTAACCACTAGGAAGAATGTATGCAATGTGTTAATTATTGAAACTGTCCTACCAATTTGGTTTGAAATTGTCTCATTGCTATTTGTTTCTCAATAAAATTATGGAAAAAATAAACAATATGGGCAGAAATAATAGCTTAAAACTTCCCAAATATGGGGAAACCATATAACATTCAGAAAACTGAAGCATATATAACTCCAAATAACATCAACCCAATTAAAACCACACCTAGAAAGATAATAATCAAGATCCCAGAAATTCAGCACATGAACAACATATGAAAATCTTTTAAAGAAAAGAAACGTGACATTTAAATGAAAAACCATAAGAGTAACAGCAGGTTTCTGCTCACAATCCATTGTCATAAAGATCACAGAGTGAAGTATTTCAAGTCCTACAAGAAAACAAATTACAACCCAAACTGCTGTCTCCTGCAAAGCTTTCTTTCTTTTCTTTCCCCTTTCAAATTTAGTGGAGAAATGAAGTATTTCCATGACAAAGATCAATTAAAGAAATTCATGACCAACAAAGCAACCCTATACAGAGTACTAAAAGATATTCTACAAAAGGATCAAAATACACAAAAGTCCAAGATCAATAGTCGAAAGAACCCACCAAATGTAGCAATCCATTAAACACAGGATAAGAGTAGGGAAACAACAGGAGGAAAATAACATGGAAAATATAATTCAATACACATCAATTATGACCACTATTGTAAATGAATTCAAGTCACTAATTAAAAGAAATAGACTGGCAGATTGGACTAAGAAACAAAATTCAACAATGTGCTGTATATAAGTAACACATTTAAAACCACAATGACAGGCATTCCAAGCATGACCCCAGTATTACACATTGCTATCCTTGGTGCAGTTGCTTAGTTCACAGGTATCAGCATATAGTTAGTCAGGGTGAGAATCCTACCTATTAAATGTTAGTTACAACAACCTGATGGAGATTCTCGGGACCATTATCTTATCCATCTTAAAAATGTATGGTTTTGCCTCTGCTATGTTTCCTAGCCTTTTTTTCTTGCCCTCTCTTCATTGTTTAAATCATAGCTTCTTGCTTTCCATTTAGTTGTGCTGTACCTTTCAATTTTTATTTCTCCTTTTGAGTTCTTACACTAGGGAGAATACACAGCATTTAAACGTGTGTACTGCTTCTAATATCATATCAATTACTGTTACACTCTCTTCAAGTAAATGTTGGTTTGAAAAAAAGTAATAAAAGTAAACAAGAAACAAAAAAAGTCATAGACTATCCTGCTACAATGATGTATATGGTTAGATTTTTAACTTTATGTGTAAAAATGTGTAATTGTTCATTTATTTTTTATTTTTTATTTATTTTTTATTTTTTGGTGGAACTGGGGATTATACTCAGGCCCTTGCACTTTCCAGGGAAGCGATTATTCCACTGAGCCATCTCCCCGGCCCTGTTCATTTATTTTTTTAAATTTTTCTATTTTTTTTCATAACTGATAGGGAGGTAAAGTTTAGCATATTAACAATTGTTGGAAAGTACCTGTTCAATTCTAGGTCTAAGGCATGTGATGTTCAGACAGATAGTGTTGTTAATGATGTTAAGCTGAACAACTTATGTTGTAGATAATAATATCATGAAGCTTCTCTTCTGGAAAGTTAAAAACTTAAATTTGCAGACCAAAAAAAATCAGAAAAAGAAGGGCTACTAGGATAGCTAACGTTTTGGTTCTAGGCCTTCAAGGTTAGTGAGGACTCAGGACATAAGAGAACCTGTAATATAACATGATGTAACTCGGTAGTGTCCCAGGTTTTCTCCTCAAGGATATTATGGGGTCACAGAGGAAAAGTGATGGATAACGTAGACTGTGCACAAAGAGAGTCAAATGGAGAGAAAAAATTCTCTCAGGCTTTCATAGAGGGCAAATTGGTCAAGCAATTGCCATGACTTATACACATGGTTGACACTGACAAAGGATCTACACACTCCAGTATAGGGTTTCATGCTAAATCCTGAAGGGATCTGACTGACCTTATCAGATACAAAAGTTGCTTTTTTGTTATACAGTTCTTGCTTTATCTTGGTCTTAACCATCCAGCAGAAAAGTATAAAAATGAGGTATAAAAAGTAAAGCCACGTTAATATGCTAAGCTGTAAAAGGCTCAAGTCAACAACTTCCAATATTGCCAGTCCTATGGATAACCCACTACTATTATGGTCTACTGGACTATATTGGATTATTTTGCTGAATTCACAAACCTAAATATTTGAATGGGAATTGAATACTCATCTCTGACAAAACTAATCAAGAAATGTGGATATAAATGAAGAACCATTTTGTAGTGAAAAAATATGTAACTTTATATACAAATGTTTAGGTTAGATATACAGCTACTTTCTTTTAGTTCAATGAGAAGAAAGATTTGTACTAATAGTGTTTAAACAAGATATCATGTCTGCATCTTGTACTATAAGTAACCTCTACAGAGACAACAAAATGCAATGTATTAATTATTGTAAATGTCATACTAACCTGTTTTGAATCTGTCTCATTACTATTTCTTTCTCAATAAAGTTAATTAAATAAAAACAAAACACATTTAACCCATAAACAAATTCATAGGCTGAAAGTCAAGGGATGGAAAACAATAACTACATGCTCAAGGACCTCAGAAAAAAGATAGGTAAAGCAGACACAAAATTAACAAAGAGATAACATGAATGAATGACACCTTTGAAAAATGGACTTATTGGACATATACAAAGCGTTCCACCCAACAACATCTGAATAAATATTCATTTAGCTGCATATGGAACATTTTCTAAAACAGACCACATACAAGTCCATAGATCATACTTAAATATATGCGAGAAGATAAAAATTATCCTATTGATATTGTCTGACTACAGTGCAATAAAAATGGAAATTAATGACAAAAGGAACCACAAAAATGCAAAAACATATGGATATTAAATAACACAAATAAAAGACTATGTAGAAATTCAGAAAATAATCAATAGCTATTTTGAGAATCTTTATCCTCAGAGAATCCACGACACAGCAGAAATAGACATATTCCTAGAAAGGTACAAATTACCAAAAATGAATCAAGAAGATATAAGAATACTCCATAACACCATAACAGCCAAAGAAATACAAAATGTAATAAGAAAAAAACCTACCAACAATGAAAATCCCAGGTCCTGATGAATTCACACCTGAATTCTACAAGAAATTTAGAGATTTAGTCCTAATACTTGTCAACCTCTTCAATGAAATTGAAAAGGAAGAAATACTTCCAAAATCTTTCCTAGAGACAAGTATTATACTGATAGCAAAACTGGGGAAAGATCCAACCAAAAAAGAAAATTACAGGCCAATCTCAAAGTCAACACCCAAAAATCAATATCATTCGTCTATACAGATAGGGAACTCACTGACAGAGAAGTTAGAGAAGCAAGTTTCACAATAGCATTCAAAAAATGCTTAGCAATTATCTAACAAAGGAAGAAAAAGATCTATATAATGAGAATTGCAACTCTCTAAAAAAAAAGAGATCAAAGAGGTTTTCAGAAAATGGAAAGATATTCCTTATTCCCGGATAGCAAGAAACAATATTGTTAAAATGCCCACTGTCCCAAAATTGTACAGATTTAATGCAATCCCTATCAAAATACCATTTATATACCTCACACATCTAATGAAAGCATTCTTAAAATTGATTTCATAGGAGAAAAGACCTAGAATATCAAAGGCAATCTTGTATAATAAAGTTATGGCATGGGACTTGGGAGATAACTCAGTAGATTAAGCGCTTGGCTGGCAAGCACAAGGGCCTGAGTTCAATCCACAGTTCTGCAAAAAAAAAAAAAAAAAAAAAAAAAAAAAAAAAAAAAAAAAGACAGGAGGAATTATAATTTCTGAACTGAAATTATCCTACAAATCTGTGATAAAATCAGCATGGTACTGGCTAAATACAGATTATTCGATTCAATGGAACAGATTATAAAATGCAAATACAACTACAAACACACTCAGTCATTATATGTATTATTCTACAGAGCCATCTCCCTGGCCAAGCCATCTTATATTTAACAAAAGGGTCAAACATGTTCACTGGAAGAAAGATGTCCTCTTTAAGAAATGATGCTCTAAAAACTGGCTGTTCTCAGGCCGAAAACTAAAACTTGACTTGGGTCTGTTGCCATGCACAAAATAACATCAAAATGGATTAAAACTTTAAACATTAAGGGTGAATAACAAAGCTTAGTGGATTAAACACTGCTTTTGCAAGCACAGGGACTAGGGTTCCCTCCCCAGTTCCAATGCCATGCTGAGCCGACTCCCAGGACCTGCAGACCTGTGACACAGTCTGGACGTGGTGGCTTATGCCTGTAATCCCAGCGCTGGGGAGGCTGATAACAGGAGGATCACCAGAGTCTTATCTGTATAGTGAGACCCTTACCAAATACACAAATAAAAATTTAAAAACAAGATCTATACTTTAAAACAAAGACACTAAACCTTCTGGTAGAGAAAATAGATGGAAATCTTGAAAACATAAGCAGTTTAGGATGAAAAACCAAACTGCCTGGTATTATTGCAAAGAATCAACAATTGGGATGTCATCTTATTCAGAAGGTTCTGCATGTTAAAAGAAATTACTAATAGAGTGAAAAGCCTACCTGACAAATTGGGAAAATAATGTAATGAACAATCACTCAGACAAAGGACTTCTGTCTAAATTATATAAAGAAATAAAAAAAAGTTGGCCCACAAATTTTAAAGACCAAATCCAAAAATGGACAAGTGAGATGAATACACACTTCTCAGAAGAAGAAATACAAATGGCAAATACATGAAAAAATGTTCCGCAGCACCAGCCATTTAATGCAAATTAAAGAAGTTTCAGATACCATCTCAATCCAGAAAGAATGGCTATCGAAAAGAAATAAAGTAATAAAAAAATGCAGGAGAGGCTGTAGGGAGAAAGGAACCCTTCTCCATTGCTGGTGGGAATGTGGGCTGGTACATCCACTATGGAAATCAGTGTGGACACTCCTCAAAAAACTAGGACTGGAAATTTCATTCAACCTAGCTATTTTCCTTCTGGGTATTTTTCCAAAAGAACAGAAAATATCACATCCTAGTGATATATGTGCACTCATGTTTGTAAAAACAATGTATTATTGCCAAATCTTGGAAACAGCCAAAGTGTTCATTTCTTGTGGAATAGATGAAAAAGTTATGGTATTTCTAAACAATGGAGTACTACTCAGCTATAAAGAAAAACATGAAGTCTTCATAGGTAAGTGGATGTAGCTAGAGGCTACACTCTTAAGTGAAATAAATCAGACACACATGTGTAAATATTATATTGTCTCCCTAGTGTAAGAACCTGAAAGAATAAGCAAAACCTGAAATGTATAATAGAAATAGTAAAAGGGAAAGAAAGCGAATTTAAGGATTAAAGAACAGAAATGAGAGAAAGGTGAAAAGAGAGAAAAGAAATGAAAGAGGGGTGGGCTGGGGAGATGCTCAGTGGAATAAGTGCTGGCCTGGCAAGCACAGGGGCCTGAGTTCAATCCCCAGTTCCACAAAAAAGAAAGAAAGAAAGAATTCTCAACTTTGGGCCAGGGAGGTGGCTCAGTAGAATAAGTGCTTGCCTGGCAAGCGCAAGGGCCTGAGTTCAATCCCCAGTTCCATTAAAAAAAAAAAAAAAAAAAAAAAAGAGGGAAAACATGCATGTATACACACAAGATGGTTCAGGTGATTATGCTCATAATTTCTATCCTTTTTTTAAACAGCAGTTAATGATTAGAATTTTCACCTTGACTGACAGTATACTGATATCTGCAATCTGAGCAACTCCATCGAGGACGGAAATGTGTGGTGCAAAACCCATGTTTGAAAATCTCCCATCTTGGTCTTTTAAGTGAGTACCATTCCTAATGTCCTATCAATTATTATGCTATCTTTAAAATAAATTAAAACCAAAAAAGACAATTGAAAAAAATGAACATTTCTTGTAAGCAATCTCCAATATTCAATTTTTCCTCAATCTTGTATTACTATATCTTAATCTGAGCAACATGTTTGAAGATAAAAATAGAAAATATAGCAGCCATTTTTAATTAGCTATTCTTATTTTGAAAATCCATATCATATATATTGTTGTATGTTACCCTATCTTTTTTCTATTTGTTTTTGCTTCTGTTTTTTCTCTTCAAAATAAAATCAAATATAAAAAAAGAATATTGGGCCATTATTCTATATCATATATAAAAACAGCTTATGATTAATCAATGATATGAAATCAAAACTGCCATGAAATTCATATAATTAAGCATAGGGACTTGTTCCTTGACCTTGGCAATTACTTTTTAGATATCACTTCAAAATTCAGGCAATAAAATAATATAATCAAAGTGGTCTATGTGAAACTGAAAAAAAATCTCTAGAAAAGGAAACAGCTAAAAGGAACAGCAAACAAAGAGTAGGGAAAAAAACCTGTAAATCATATATTAAAGATTTTAATATAATATATAATTTAATTTCAATTTTAGTTTAATATGATATATATAAATATATTTATAAATATATATAAGCGATATATATGATATATACATAAATACAAAAATTGAAGTGAATAAATGACTGTGAAAATGGGTGTGAAGACCACCACAACAGACATTTTTTAAAGTTGATATATACATTTAGATGGACCAGGAAAATACATTTGTAGTGAAAAACAGGATTCTAGAAAGAAAAGAAAAATACATTTCAATTCATGTAAGAATAAAATGTCTGCAAGAATAACAATATAAACTCCTTTAAATTTGTGAAAAGTACACATATATATGCATATTTAACACCTATTATATCTAAATACAGAATAACAGTTTAGTTTGTTTTGTTATTTATGTATTCATTTTTGGGCTGCGAATCAGCTCCAGGGCCTTAAACGCATTAAGCATGCATGATAAAATAAGCTACAGCCTTAGCCTGCATTATTTTACTCCTAGCATTTAGCAACAGGTCTTTTCATAGAATGGAATGAGTACCTCAATAATCTGAGCAAAACCTTTGGCTTTAAAAAGAGAAGACACTGAAAAGAAACAAAAAGACAAATAAAATAGGATTGATTATTTCAAAGTTGTTCTCCTTATAAGGCTGGAACGAGGGTATACAGCAGCAACAAATAACAGCAAAATAATTACCTGATAAGTTAACATCAGGTCACTTCAGGTTGCTTCTTTTGTTTAAGGATTAAGGCTGAAGGTAATTCATTATCATGCGAATTGAAACTGGCCAGCATGGGAAATTTGTCTATTAACTCACTAATTCCAATTTTTCAGAAGGTCAGATAAACAGCTTAGTTTCAGCTTGATGAAATGGAACTTTAGCACGAGTGACTCCATTTTGATTTTTAGCCTGGTCTGTGTGGGAGCTTAGTCCAAAACAATACTCTCCTCTAATTTTTATTTAACAGCTGAATGAGTAGCTTAATAGTTTATCAAAAATTGGAGTTGGTTCTATAGAGAATGAGAAAGGTAGAAAGAAATAAAACATTGTTCTTAAGTCTTTGTGAGTGAAGACCACGGATATACAGTGACTCCATTCTTTTCAATTTTATTTTTAGTGGACATATAATGATGTTACATTATTTATAAGATTTACCTTGACATTATTTCTATGCATGAACAGTCATTGTAACAATCTAAACTTTTTCAAGTCATGAAATAAAGAAATCAGGGTAAGAAAAAGGCACAGGAAAATTAATGCTAGTAAACTACTATTTAGTGTCATAATGAATCATAAATTTCAAGGTGGATTTGAAAAAAAAATGTATTTACCATAATTGTTACAGAGAAAATTAAAGAATGAAAATTCCCTCAGCCCCAAATTGGAAATAAAATACATTACCATTATTGATCAGTTCAGGCTTTCAATGTCCTCAAACCTCTTGCTGTGCTTGACATTCCTTCACAACTGCCCCCTAAAATTCAAATTCTGAATCAATACTGCCAATCTTCTCCATTTCTACTTCTATATTTTACTAGCTTATTCAGTATTTAGTACAATTACCTTTATAAATTTTACTCTAATCGCTATCACAAGAACACCATATAATATTTATGTATCTTGTCTTTCTAAAGATTTCTATAGACATTTAAAAATTACAGGAACATTTCTCCAATTATGAAAAGCATGCTAAATTAATTTAAAAGAATATGCGCATCAACAAATTACTTAAATTCCCTTTGAAATATTCACAGAAAGATTAAACTTTATTTTATTTGTTCTTCTACATGTGGTTAAAAGAAATAGACATTTTTCCTTCCTTTCCATAAAAACACACAATTTTCCTATGACAAGATTTCATTCATCTCTGACACAAGATTCTACTAAACAGACTCATTTTCTCTACAATATTTTAATCTCCTCATTTCCGTCTGTTTATTCCTCATCAACATGAAGTTTCATATAATTATCCCTCTGCAGCTCTAAAATACTTAGAATAATACTGCCATTCGATTTAGCTTCCATTTTCTACAATTTTGTCTTATCTTGAGATGTTATGCTGCTGGTGTTCCTCACTTACTTTTACAACTTGTGCTGTGCTGTGCTCCGAAGCCTCTGCTGTGCAAAGGTGCGGTGTCAGAGGCTGCTGGACCTAGCGTGTGTGATCCAGGGAGTACGTGTGTGCTGCTAGAGTCAGGGGTGTGTGATTACTCGATTAGTCCGCTGACAGGCTGGCATAGTCCTGGGAGTGGATTCCATACCTCATCGCTTCTTCTCTACTTTGCTGCCTTTCAGTCACTGTATGCTGTTGCTCCGCAATGCCCCTTTGCTACTCCAGACTGAAACCTCTGCAAACTTGGAGGCAAAATAAGCCTTTCTTTCTTTAACTGCAGGTTTCAGGTACGTTGTCTCAGCAACAAGAAAAGAAACTGACACACTTCCAAACTATTCTTTTCACATTTTGTACTTGCTTTTCAACTCCCAAATGAATTTTATGTCCTGTCTCTCCAATAAAATGATATAGGTCATAAGAAACATCTAGCTCTCAAAAATAATGATTTCATTAATACTATGTTATAGTTCAATTTTTATCATGTGATAATTTGCCTAATGTTATCTTTCAGCTTCTTTAATTATTTTCTTCCTGAGTTTCTTACTGCTATGAAAATGCTCCCTAATACTGTTTTTTGGTTTGGTACCGCAGATAGAACTCGACCTTGCACTTGCCAGGCAGATGCTTATGCGGTTGCCCTTTCTCCCCAGCCCCTCTAATACTTTTCAGGAGTCCCATTTCCCCACTTACTGACAATGACTCTCATTTCTTCATACCCCATGTTAGATCATGGTTCATTAGAAATATGAATATATTGTGCATCTTTATTTTATTTTTCATTCTCATTAGCAAACATTCCAGGAACTTTGAAATGCTATCGCAAAATCAGAATGATAGGAAAAATTTAGTCATTTTATAACAAGGCAGTATAAGATTGACAGAGAGAAAGAGAGAGATGTAATTTCTAAAATGAAGATTTTACTTGTTAATTTAAAACCAGTCCCATAATTTTAGAGAAATGAATGATGACAAGATTTTTAGGCTTATTGAATTAATTATTCCAAAATTAGGATAATGGGCATGTTGTAAAATGTGACAATTAAATGATAGAACAGATGAAATAATTTTCACAAAACTTGAAATATATAGGGTTAAAGTATAAATATCAGTATTCAATTGAGTACTTATTGTTTTATTCTTCCTGCAGGCCTGTGCACTCATAATAAGAAAGGAATTCTATCTTAAAATATGGATAGATACAAATAGAAGCTAAAGACTGAATGAAATGAATTAATTTATTAAAAAATTTCTCCTTAGCATGTAAGCCACATAGCATCACGTACTGTTCTATGTAAAATTCAGTATAATGATAAAATATACGACATTTTATATATGAAAATACATTTATGTAAGGCCCACCAGATCAGACTATGGGTGTACAATTGTATCTTCTAAGATATCTGTTCAAGTCAACATTATATGAAAATATTGAAATATGACATTGTTCAATATTTATGTGTGCACAATCATTATACATAATTAATGTGTTAATAAATAGGTGAACATATTCCAAATTCAAATTTGTTTATGTATATTTCAAAAAGCATTATGTTGCACAAGAAGCCTGATTATTCTTCCCATAGTCCGTGTTGACTTTAATGATGTATGTCTATACTTGTTTATAAAAGACAAGCAGGGTATTTAATTTTTATTTTTTCTGGTATTTATGAACTTTTGCGGTAGCAATTTTTTCCAGAACAAATAGAAGAAATAGAAGCTAAAGACTGAATGAAATAAATTAATTTATTGAAAGTAAGTGATACTGTGTTTTAGAGGGTGGTATTATTTTGAAATTATGCATTTCAGAGAGAGTAAACATCAGTACATTTTAAAATTTTACAAGATAAATTTTTTATACTTTAGATTTCTGCTGATAAGTAGTATTTTGTTAATCTATATTATTTTCTTATTTTTAAAAAGTAGACTACTAGGGCTGACCAAATAGCTCATTGGATTAAAGAGCCTGCAAGCAGGCGCAGGGTGCAGGGGTTCGTGCCCCTGGCTGCAGTGCTGGCCCTGCCCCCGGAATGCTCTGAAACAGCAACTGAGACTGGGTGTGATGGCGCACGCCTATAATTCCAGCTCTTTTTTTTTTTTCGTTTTTTGTTTTTGTTTGTTTGTTTGTTTTTGGTGGAAGCAGGGATTGAACTCAGGCCCTTGCGTTTGCCAGGGAAGCGCTTATTCCACTGAGCCATCTCCCCGGCCCTTACAATTCCAGCTCTTGAGAGGCTGTAAGCAAGCAGTTCACTAGTAGTCTGATCTAGTAGGGAGACCCTGAACACCCTCTATACCCTTCTCTAAAATACCAAAAAAGAGTAAATTACTGTTAGCCACATTTACTGTACAGTTAACATTCTAGTAAATTATTTACAATAAAGTGAATATGTACCCACTTCTTTTACTAATTAATTATGTTTGTATTTTTAAATAGCTAATTGAATTCATAAAATAACTGACCAATACATGTTTAATGCTCAAAAATTTTCTAAATGGTAACAAAGCAAAATGTTGTTTAGACAATTTAAGCTCCAGTAAAATTTTGTCTGAAGTGACCACTAAGATACATGTATTCCAAGGTTTAAATAGGTTCTTCCTGTATCACACAAGGATTGCTGGGCCGGGAAGATAGCTCAGTAGAATAAACACTTGCCTGGCAAGCTCAAGGTCCTGAGTTTAATCCTTGGTTCCACCAAAAAAAAAAA
>NW_004524764.1:1433005-1437094 GCF_000260255.1 Octodon degus | reverse complement strand
CATGTTTTAGTGTTCAGAGAAGCACAGTATTTTAAGAGACATTTAGACTTTTGTTTAGAGAATTATTTTTACTAACTGTGTAGTCTTTATAAAGATAAGTCTGTCATAACAGAGTAAGGAAGTTATACTTTTTATGGGAATATTGAAATATAAAATGCCTTTCCATTTTTATAGAATATTTCCAGATTGGGGCTGGGGAGATGGCTCAGTAGAATAAACACTTTCCCGGCAAATTCAAGGGCCTGAGTTCAATCCCTGGTTACGAAAAAAAAAAGAAAAAAGAAAAAAAGAAACAGAATACTTCCAGATGGATTCTAAATTATATTTGTGTCCAATCTCAGATAATAGTAATTAAAATTAATGTGTAAATATGTGACTCATTCTAATATTCCCTTCTAATATAATAATAACATTGATTTATTTCTATTATTTTTCATCATTTTAAACAAATGCACTGCCTGCCACCTAGCAAGATGTCTTTTTTTGAGTTTAATTCTCATTTTCTTAAAGGCATAAAACTTAAAAATGACAAAACACTGTTTCTCTTTTTCACAGTAATATATTGAATTTACTAATTAATTTTGATGTTACAAAAGTAGCATAAATTTTATGTAAAATAAACCAATGTTGCTATTATTATAAACAAGCCATCATTATCATATCATTTTCAAGGCCTCTGATATATATGAAGCTTAGATTTTGGCACATTTAAATTATTCTTACAGCTGTAAGCCTACCAAATATTGCTGATGCAAGCACAAATACATATATATACAAGTCAATTTAACTAAAACAGATTTTTCTACTTATTTTCCAGATTCTTGGCCTGAGTTAACAACATTCTGTTTATTAGGTAAATTTCTTAATTCATTTCCTTGAAGGCTTAAATATTTTATTTATTAAATATAAGGTAAAATTTGGAATGTTTATCCCATCAGTTGATATATTATTTAATATTTTTATTTCAATATCCTATTTTAAATTTTAATTATTATTGATAAATTATCAATACATATCCTGATATCATTCCTAATAAAGAATTTGAAACTATGTATTTCTTGCTTCTTTTTTCCTATTCCCCTTGCTTCCCTTCATCCTCTCTTCCCCATCCTCATTGATTTAAGCTTTGTTTCCATGTTAACCTTCTACTTTAGTTTTTCTTGTCCTTTCCATTAATTCCCCTTCTTTCCTTCCCTGCCCTCCTTCTCACTTAAACATTTTCTTTCCATTTTCCAGGATCTGTTTTATATTTCACTGCTTATTTACACTTTTGGCTTCCTTTACCAGAGAAATAAAGCAGTGTTGAAACAAGAGTGTCAGATTTATTTTGCTTAAGAGTATGGTCTCAAAGTGCATCCACTTAAGTAGAAGTGCTTCAACTGTGTCCTTGTTTATGGTGGAGTAACCCTTAATTGTGTTGAGATCTTCCTCAGGCCCACTGAGATAGCTCAACAGACTAAGCACCTGTTTAGGCAAGCACAGGGATCGGATTTTTGATCCTGATACCACATGCCTTGCTGATCCTGCCTTGAGGTGAGCTGCGCTGGCCACCAAGTCCAGGCGCATGCCTGTAATCTCAGCACTGGGGAAACTGAGAACAGGAGGATCACTATGAGTCTTAGCAGCATGTAACATCATGCATGTAACAAATAAATAAATAAATATTTGTAGAATTAAGTGAAAATGCACAGAGATCATAACTAAACTGATGGAACTAAACTCAGTTCTACTGGGAAAATTTATAGCTATAAATGCCTACAAATTAAAATGATTGAGTAATTCCAAGTAAAGTCATAAAGAAAAGTATTTCAAATTCAAAATTTGTAGAAAAAGATCATAAAAATCAGAGCAAAAATTAATGATATTGAGGTCTGAAATGCAACCCCAAGATAAATGAATCAACAAAATATTGAAAAGATCATATATTTTGACCAAGTCAGCTTCATCCCAGGGATGCAAGAGTAGCTCAACATATGTGAGTCAATAAAAGCAATGCACCACATAAACAGAAGAATAAAATTGGATGGTAATCTCAATGAAAAGAAAAAAATTTAATAAAATCCAACATTCATTCATGTCACATGCTTTGATGAAAATGGGTAAAAACAAAATCTTATCTCAAACTGATAAATTCTGTTTGCAGAAAAATAAAGAACATTGCCAAAGTCATACCAAAGGGAAACTGAAAAAATTCCATTTAAAATCAAGGCTAAAACAACTATATCCACATTCATCACTTCAGTTCAATACAGTACAGAGAAATTTAGTCAGAAGAATCAAGCAACTGTATAGTGAAAAAGGAATAAGCACAGGATAAAAAATCAGAGCATTCTCATTTGCAAATGACATGATCATTTACAAAGAATAGTTAAAAAGTCCACCAGAAATCTCCTACAGCTAGTATACAATTTCAGTAACATGATAAAATAAAAAGAAAAATTAACCATGTCTGTGTTCTCCAACAAAGAGCACATTAAGAATGCAATTATAAGTAAAATCCATTAGGAACAGCTTTCAAAAACAAAAACCAAACCAAACCAAAACAAACAACAATAAAAACAAAACACCAGAGGAACTCATCTAGCAAAAGATGTGAAAGATCTCTGGTTTTTTCTGAGAAAAAAAAAGACTGAAAATAAATGGAAAAGATATTCTAGTTTCTTCAATAGGCAGAATAAATATTGCCGATTACTAAGAAAGATACATGTGGTGAATGCAAATATAATCAGAATGTCAATAGAATTCATGAGAGACATTTACAAATTTCTCCTGAGTTTTATATGGTATGAGAAGAGAATGAAAGTACAAAAGCAATCCTGGACAACAAAAGCAAAGCAGGAAACATCACAATCATAGTCTTCAAGTGTGATCATTCATTGATTATGACCACTAGAGTAGGAAATGCCTAAATCAAAGTGGCCCATAGTAGCTCTGGGTGCAGAAGACCCACCCTCGGAGGATTGTCACCAGGATGTTATCAAAGAGTAATGCAGTGGCAGATTCAATTCTGATTCTTTGGAGGAGCTACAGTCCTAGTATTTACCTTCCCACTGTCTTCTTGCTTCTAGAATTCTAGGGCAGACTCTAGCCTCCTGCACAGATTCATCAGCCTTCCATCTCAGAACTTTTTGAACTCTTGAAACAGATTCACACAGGGCACTACACTGAGCTCTGTGACTTGAACCCTTTTCTTTGGATCTCTAAATTGAGATCCCTTTTTCATTCTTTCACAGCTGACTCACAGGATGAGTGTTTTTACCCCAATCTTCTAAGTTTTTGTATATTTCTATAATTTGCATTAAATCTGTTTCTCTAGCAAGCACTGACTCATACAAATTTTGTTGCTGGAGGGGGGAACATTACTCTGACTGTATCTGACCATGTGTTCCAGGAGCTTTTGAACTGGGTTTATGTGCATGCTGAATGCAATTGTTATGGGGTTTAGAAAGCTTCTACCCTGACTTCAAAAGAAGGCCTCCAAGGCCAAGAAATACCTGAGTAGGCAGAGTGTAAAGCCATGATTATATAACCAAAGTTTCAGTGGAAGACTGAGATGACAAGTATTCAAGCATGGTTTTTGTATTACACATTGCTGTCCTTGATGTAGTTTCTTAGTTTGCATACATCAATATACAAGGTTATTCAAGGTGAACATAGACTTCTGTTTTCAAAAAAAATGATGGAGCTTTTTAGTACAATCACCTCAGCCAACCTGTATATATACTTACATGTTTTCCCCCTACTTTTGATGTTGTTCTTATAAATGTGTATCATTTCAAATGCCATATCAGTTATTGCTATGTTCTCTTAAAAATTTAAAGGTAAAGAAATTTAAAAAAGAGAGAGAAGAACAAAATTTTAAGGGTTTCTTAAAAGCAAGTGGTAATATGCAACCATAGGTCCAAGCTTACATGAGTATATCTGATAATCTGAGCAACAGATTTGATGATAAAAATAGTTAATATTTCAACTATTGTTAATCAGCTATTCTTGATTTGGAAATCTGTAACATATCTATTGTTGTATGTAACTCTGTTTTTGTGATTGTTTCTGATATTTATTCTTGCTTTTATTAGACTTTTCAAAATA
>NW_004524764.1:1418973-1432030 GCF_000260255.1 Octodon degus | reverse complement strand
AAAAAAAAATAAAGAAAAATAGCTGGACCAGTTGCTTATTATTGAAACTCAAGTGATAAGGACCTCAGGACTCTAAAATCTGTCTCTGACCACAGGTCCCACTGGGTCTGAGCCTGTGTTGGAGCCATGTAACAAGCTTGTGCTTTCTTCCTGTGCTGTCATGCGGTGTTTAACTCTGCAGCCCTCATCCATTAACTTATATGAAAGAGTGCTTCAGGCTATGGCAGAAATATTCTGCCTCAAGGATATGTTTCTAAGCAAAGCTGGAATGGGCAAATCTGAGAGCCTCTGGATAGCATTTAGGTTTCAAGAAAATTGTTTTTCACTTTAATGTTTCATGACATCTGTAAAATTTTTGAAAGTATACATTAAAAATATAGAAATATTTTCTATGTTTTAAAAAATGAAAAGTTTCAGTGGAGACCCCAAAAGTTTGGAGAAACCAGAAAAATCTGATGGTTTGTGGAAAATTACAAGGAGTGAGAAGAGCTGGCACAAGAGAAAAGCCACGGGAGCCATGACAACAGGCAGCATCTCGAGGAAACCACCTTTGGAATTTCTAATTTCCCATAGACTACCCTAGATAATGTTCATGGAACGGCAGGACTTAAGCTTGCTCTGATGGATTTTGGACTTCTTTGTGCCCATTCCTATTTCTATGTCCCTATTTGAATCTTTTGGATTGGTAATGTTTATCTTATGTAATTATATGTTGGAAGTGTCTAACTTTTTTTTTTTTTTTGTGGAACCAGGGATTGAACTCAGGCCCTTGCAGAATAAGCATGGAAGTGCTTATTCTACTGAGCCATCTCCCCAGTCCCTAACTTTCTATTTATTTGTAAACAGGTTTTAAGCTTTCTCAGCTGGGTTTTTCCTATATCTTATAGACTTTCAACTTGCAATTTTCAGCAATTTTGAAAGTATTAGGACTTTGCCTATGATGAGAAATGGACAAAGTGCCCTTTGCATAAAGGAAAAGTTATGGCTTCTGTCTAGATGTACCTCCGAAGCCTCATGTATGTATAAGCGAGACTGTTAAGAGGTGGATGGATTTAGGATGTATGGTTCTGGGATTACTAAATTAGTCCACTTGTTGGTTTAGCACAGTTCTGGAAGTGGATAATGGGAAGGCACACCCTGGGTTTGGGTGAAAACACCTGTCTCAGTTGCTTTTTATTCTTTGACAAAATAATTAACACCCTAAATTAAGGAAGGAAAGGTTTATTTAGCTCACTTGAAATTTAGTTAGCAAACCTCCAGTTTGTGGAGGTTTCAGTCTACAGTTGTTTGGCTCCCAGGCAGACTGGCACAAGGCAGAGAGCAGCACTTCATGGCAGCAGAAAACAGCAAAAAGAAATGGAATGGCAGCAGCTGCAGCTTCTAGCCAGCCTCTCTCCCCTCCTTATATTACAAACAAGCTATCCTGGGGCTGGTGGTGTAGAATTCACACAGTGTCCATGCCCTCATCTTGCACAGGATGGGGATGTTTACAAACTAATAATCCTGGCTCTCTGCTGAGTCACTTAGTTAACTTTCTAAACTTCTCAAGTTTACACAGTGTTTTAACCAGTACAATCCACCCCTTGTCAATTTGGCAAGGAGACATTTCATTAAAGCAGTTTATGGGTACATAGACTTTCTTACCAACATTTTACAATTTGAACACTGTATTACATTAGAACCATGACATTTTGACCCTGGTTGCCTCTTCGCCAAAGACTCATACACATCCCTTTATGCAAAAGGCATTTTAGTCTATCTCTAAGAGTGCCAAATTTCTAACAGTTCCAGCAATGCTGAAAATTTCAAGTCCCAAATTTCCACTATCCAAGGTAAATTCTTAGCTGTGAGTGCCTGTACAAATGAAAAGTTAAACACTTCCAGCATTCAAAAGCACAGGATAAACATTACCATCCCATAAGATACACCAAAATCCAAAGGACAAATCTTAAATCCTATAGTTCCATGTGTAACATCTGAAGCAATCTATAACATGTTGTGAGCTCCCAAACTCTTACATGGCTCCACCCCTACAGTACGTCTGCTGGTAGTACCCTTGGCTTTGGTTTGAGGCTGGCTTTTCTCCCTTCTTGCAGTTTTCTCAAACAGTACAGGTTCCCTGTTTTTTCAAACTTCTAGGGTTCCCACTGAATAGGCTTTTCCTTCACAGGTTTACGCACTGTCCTCATGGGCACATTGCCTGGCTTCCCAGGACTTCTCAAATCTCAGTGGGAGCCTTCTTAATCTCAGAACTCCTGCATTCTGAATGTGCCTAAAACCAATGTCACGTGGCTGATGCTAAGGTCTGCTGCCAGCTGCAGTAGTAGCAAGGCTTTCTTCTCTTTTGGCTGTAGGAGTTGAGTGCCTGGATTGCTGAGCACTCTGAACATGATTGTGAAGAACAAATACTCTATGCTGGCACCATTCTGGAATTGATGTGGCTGCTGCCTCCGTTCTGGAGCATGGGTCTCTGCAGCTTTCTCCTCATAGAAAAGTCCCTCAACCTTGCATTTCTGAGGCTGCAAAGGGTGGGAACATGCCCTTTCCAGTGATGCCATCAGGACATCTTCTCTACTCTCCTGTTCCTCTTGGACATTTGAGATCTATGGTCTATCTTTGCATTCCACAGCCTTCCTGGTGCTTCTTTTCTGATGAAACTCACAACATTTCAAATCATCCTGCTGTGCTCTTAGCTCTTAACTCTGATCATATATTTGACTAAAAGCTCCGAACAATAGCCATGCCACTGCTTTAACATTCAACTGCCTTGAGATTTCTTTAACAAGATTAACTAGTCCACTATGCTTGATCTCAGTCTCAGTGAAAGTCTCTGGACAGGAGCAGAATGCAGGCAAACTTTCTGCCAAGCCATAACAAAAGCCATCTGCAGTTGAACAACCAATGCAGTCCTTCCTCGCAGCAGAGACCTCCCTAGCTTGTTCTTTACAGGCAGGCTTTGTAGCAGCATTATGGTTTTTCAGAGGTCAGACAAGAATCTCCCATACAGAAGAGTCAAGATCATTCTAACTCTTCACTAATAGACAACCTCTCCAAACTTTCCTATTTCTTCCCATAAGCCATTCCTGAAAGCTCATAATTCACATTGTCAGGTAAAGTCACAGCAAAAACCCAACTCTTCTGGTAATAAATTGTCTCAGTTTTTCTTCTCTTGTTGCTAGTACAAAATACCTGACATACAAATTTAAGGAAGGAAAGGTTTATTTATCTTACAGTTGTGGAGGTTTCAGTCTATACTTGGCTGGTTTCCAGGCAGAGTGACACATGGCAGAGGGCAGCAGTTCATGGCAGCATACAACAGTGAAGAACAAAGAGAAGGGCATTAGCTGAGGCTTCTAGCCAGCATCTCTCCCCTCCTTATATTATAAAAAAGCTACCCTGGGGTTTGGGGTGTAGAGTTCACAGTGTCCATGCCCTCCTCTTGCACAGTATGTTTGCAAACTAAGAATCCTAGATCTATGCTTAGTCACTTAATAAACTTCTAAACTTCTCAAATTGACACAATGCCTGAACCAGTACAACACCCAAAGAGCAGGAACCCTGTAAGGGATAAAAGGGAGAGAAAGAATGCTGAGATTCCTAGTTACTTGTTGCACTCCTGTCTTCTGCTGCCATGAACTCTTTCTGTCCTATGATTCCCTTCGGCCATTCTACCTTGCTTTAGAGCCACACAAATGTGAACTGATATCTGCACACACTGTGAACCAAAGTAAACATGCCCTCCTTTGCAGTGTCAGATATTTTGCATCATCAATGATAAAAAGTTATTAAGATAGAATCAAGTAAAAAGTTATTTAAAAGTGCAATAGCCAATTATTTTTATGAATATGATTTTAGTATACTGAATTTCTATAAGACCTTTATCATTTTTTAAAAGAAACAGTAAGATATCTTTGAAGTGCAAAAGTTTGCATACTGATAGGCAAACTATTATACTGTGCTTATTAGGAAAAAATCATTTGAAATATTTCATAGCTAGTCTGTAAAACTGTCAACAAAGAGAAGTTATTATGGAGCTGAAGTATTAAAAAGCAATTAAAATGTGACATATTATAAATAAAAACGCAAACTTTCATGACAATGTCAAAATTATTCATGTAATATGGCAGCTTACAAATGTGACTAAAATATGATATTCAATCTTTTTTCTTTTATGAATCTATAACTTGCCAATTATTTGTGATTATATGTTTGTAGATTTTAAAAATAATTTTTGCACACATGAGTTTTTACACTCAATCCTGGACACTGAATTAAAGGGCGCAGAGTTTACTTCCTGTATATCCAAACTATGATTATTCACTACTCCCCTATTTCAATATTATGTTACACATTCAAAAAGCTATCAGTTAGTGCAAAATAAATCTTTAGTATTTCTAAGACAAATTTGTTAAACTGTGGTGCTGAGATTTTTAGGCACTAATTTAAGAATCTGAAATAGTATGAAATTCAGATAAAAATGACTTAAGGTGTTTGTTTCACACTATATATTATTATGAAAAAGGTATACCATTTGATTTAAGAGTGTTCTACACAAACTTGTTTAAAAGTGATTAGATTTAGGAAAATTTCATTGTAACCCATAAGATTGCATACAAGTCTCCTGTTTGTTTGACAAACATTAATAAAATTTCACTTTGTTTGTTCACTCTAGCTAAGTGATTTTCCACTCTTTAATACCTATTATAAGTCATTTTTCTGTTACTGTGCAACTAACTGAGACAAATCAATCTATGGAGAGAAATTCAAGTCATGTGTGTTATACATTGTTAGAAAATTTGTCTATATTTGTCCCATATTCCCAGACTTTGCTGGACATTGAAATAAAAGTTAATGCACTAAAAAGCAAATAATGACTTTGTTCAGACTTGAGAAAAAGATGTCTTAAGCATATCTGAGAAGTTCTACTCCTAGAAATTTTAAAAATTTTCCAGGTGGTAACACCTGCAGTCACAGTGCTAGGGAGCTGAAACAGGAGGATCTGTGCAAGTCAGCCTGCATAGTGAGATCCTGTTCCAAATACTTAAAATTAAAAAAAAAAAGCATGAGAGTTTCAGAGACTGTTATACAAAGCCCTTCTAGGGAAATGCTTCCCAAAGATTGATTCCCCTGCCCTTTGTTATCCCGACACAGGATGACAAAGCCATGGTGCAAAAGGACTACCTAATGCTTGTACTTTCAGCAAGCCCTGGTATTTTTCAAGCGATATTGCTTTACTGCATCCAGATTACAAAAATTGTAGCATCAGTAAGCTTCCACTCAGATTTGAAAGGAATGCCTTAAAGACCAATCAAAGAGCACAGAAAGAAAGAATATGTATACAATTACATTAAAGGAGGCTGGTAAGATATCTCAGTGGTCTAAACACATGCTTGGCATACCCAGGGACCCTATTTTGATCTTGAGTACTGCATGCTTTGCTGCCCTGGAAAACCAGGTACCAGGCACTAGGCACCGAAACCGGGCATGGTGGTGCATACCTGTAATACCAGCGTTGGAGAGGCTGAGACAAGAAGACAACTATGAGTCTGGGCTGCCTAGAAAGACTCTGTACCAAATAAATACATTTAAAAAAATTGCATGAATGAAGGAAAAGTCACAGTATGGCATTATGAATTTATATCTGCTGGGGAAAGCTGTAAACAATTGACAGATCCAGCCTTAAAGAAATAAAATGTGGACAAACATAGAAAGACTATGGTAGGCGGTTTCCAAGCATTTTCGAGCTTACATTTCACCATCTTGTACACTGGATGGCATACAAGCAGCTATAGGATTTAATATTTCCCTGCTAGATTTTGACCAAGTTTTTTCTATTCTCCCTATTCCTCTCTTTTGAAATGATAATACATTTCAAAGCAGAGCCTGAAATCTCCATGGAGACTTTTTCTTTTGAAAAATATATAACAGTTGAAAAGAGATTATCCTATTTTTGTACACAGGACTTTTTTTATTACCTTTATTGTGCAAAATCATAGATTTGTTACTTTTTTTTTGGAGATCAAGTATTGTTTAAGGCATTATTTGGGTTGCAAAGGTATGAGATAGGCTGTTAAGGTAGAAATTCAATATGAGTTTTGACATCCCCCACAGAATGGTGTAGTACACTCCTAGGTGTGTCTGGTAGATTCATAGAGTATAGTCTTAGGGTTAGAATTTGTTTCCCCTTTCATTCTGCACTGGCATTGTTCCATACTCTGTTTCCAAGTGACCACACACTAAGCAGCACTACTCAGCTACCGATTTTCACCTTGATATCTGTGTCATAGGACCTGCTATTCATAGACTGAAATCTTAAGACATTGTTTCCTAAGAGATGTAAGTGTTAGGACTAGAGAGATAGTTTGAAAATCGAGGCACTTGGCTGGCAAAAACAAAGTCCTGAGTTTGATCCCTGGTATTGCCATCTTAATTTTATGTTTTCATTTTTGTCTGTACTTTTTTTCATCTGTCCCTCTTTCTTTCACTTAGGTGACTGGAGGTGATACAGTCATTCATGGTAAGCACTGAGGGAGGCATTTATCTCTCTTGTACCCTTCCCTAATTAGGTATGTGATGTTCCAATCTCCAAATGCGGCAGCTTGATAAAATACTTCTTGAACATTTATGCTTTGAAATCATGTAAATTATGTAAGTAATTACACATTAATTAATTGAAATATTTAAGAAATCAATTTTCTTTATGTGAAACATGTATTGCCTTAATAATTTTTCTCA
Source organism: Octodon degus (assembly GCF_000260255.1). NCBI lineage: Eukaryota > Metazoa > Chordata > Mammalia > Rodentia > Octodontidae > Octodon > Octodon degus. The sequence goes on along the minus strand of NW_004524764.1, from coordinate 1,425,295 downwards.
TAAATAGGATTCCTGAGTGGCATGTGTGTACTCAGCATTTATAAACTGTAATGAAAACGCTGATGAATTGCAAAACTTTTTGCTAAACTTAGTTTTTGCTGTAAGGTCATTTAGGTTTCAGTGATTAGAAATGCTCAAGGGTGCGCTTCATATTAATCATGTGAGGGGCACAGATCGAGTGACCTCTATTGAAGTTAAACATAATCTAAAACGCTGCATCATTCTTTAGATCAGCTTTATTAAAATTTTTCATGCTCAAATTATTTTTCACCTCATTACCTTAAATATTTCTAGTTTCAATTTAATGCATTGTATGTCCTATGAAATCAACATTGATAAATGTATCCAAACTGAAAATATTTCCGTATCAGTAACAAGAAAAAACATAATAGCAAGAAAATATATCAGTTCATATGAACATTCTCTAAGATTCAAAACATGTTTGGCAATAGTTTTCCAATCTACACAGCATCGCTGAAAATACTGCATTAATTTATTAATAAGGATGCTATACCAAGGTCACGATAAAGAGAAAAAGGATTTCACTTTAATATATTCTAATATACATTCATCCTTTCAAGCTAAACCTTTTTTTCAATAAACACGAATAGCATAACCTGAATGTTTATTTGAAATGGAATCTTTAAAATGTTTGTTGCTAGCTACACACTGAGCATACTACAGCCAAACTAGCACCTAAAAATTTTCATGTTAGTTAAGAATATCAAGATTATGTGAGAAAAATGTATAAAATTGCAGACTAATTTTTTTTTTGTTTGAAGACTTTCTAGGAAACAATATTTTCAAGTGATTCTTCAAGTTACCACATAGATGAATTGCAATGTCACATAGTAAAAAAAATAGGCAAGATCCTGATTCTCTAAATATTGTAAATTTTGATATTTTTATATAGATATTGGTAAACACAAGTGATGAAAAATGTTCATGTATTACTTTGACAAAAATATGGAAAATCCAAATTTGTAATTTTTCAGGGCTCAAATATACAATTGTATTCACATGTTCATGGAGAAAGGATTTAAGGCTCTAGATAAATATCTGGGTCACTTGAATTCAGAAAAAAACAAATGTGTTTCCAGCTTGGTGAGCCTACCAGGCAGGAGCCATGGGAACAGAAAACAGAGAGCACAGCCAGCCCATTTCATACTGCTGGGCCCATCCAAGCCCAGATGGAGGCCCAGAACTACAGGAGTATCTTGTGACACAGAGGGGGGGAGCAGGTAATTGGGTGAGCAAGACAGCCTGGAAAAATCTAGGTGTATAAAGGAAAGGTGACCAGATACAACTCAGGGGAACTAATTTAAATACAAATTACTAATTTAAGATTTGCTTTATTATAGTTATAATGTTTGCCATAAAGTACAAACCTATTAATTTCAAATGTTTGTCATTTTCTAAATTTCACTAGCTGTTATTAGTATTATTGATTGTACTAAAAATAGGAAACCACATCTGCCTTAGCCGCATGTTTTCTGTTGGATATTAGTATTTGGAGGTGCTTGGGTAATAACTTTACCAAAGCCTGAACTACAGGACAGAGGACACTGCCAAATGTAAACCAATATCTCACTTTAAATCAATAAAGAAGGCAAAATATTGGGACACACAAAGCAAGAATCTCTGAGACAGAAGAGATACCAAAAAACCCCAACTCTAAACAGAGAGAGTTTGACTCCAGTAATACAGCCACCTACTATCAAAATTTCACAAAAAGCTATCACAGAAATTAAGAGGTTTTTTTTTTTCTGAAATAGTAAATGATAAAAAGGAGGAGAATACATTCTCAGGCCACGTGACCACCCAGAAAAAACCCAGGAGACTTCAGCATGATAGAAATTGGAAGCCACACTTGATATCTGTGATATAATAAAAACTGAAGAAACAACTGCAGAAGCTTATAGAGGAAATCAGATCAGAGATGATCTCACAGGTAAAAAAGAAATGATAACTACATTGAAAGAACTACTAAGCATTTCTAAAGAAGACACTGATAAAAAAACTAGAGGAGAATAGAAAAATGATGGAAACCTTAAAGGAGCAAGAAAGGAAGAAACAAAATGCATGAAGTACATTCACAGAGATACACAAGAAATGAAAAACTCATTCACACGTTGGAAAAATGGCAAAACCATTTGAATGAAAGCGAAGATAAACTTTCGGATCTTGAAAACACTATTGCACCTAGTGAAAAGGTAAAGAAAGATCTCTTAGAAACAACTTGATCTAGGAAATAATAATTCAACAGCTGCAACACGATGCAATGATGAACAACATAATGGGCATCAATGAAAAAGAGGGAGGCAACACACATGACATAAAAAGAATATGGGCAGAAGTAATAGCAGAAAACATCTCAAATATGGGGAAAATGTGACATTTAAGTAAACAAGGCATATAGAAGTCCAAATAATATCAATCCAATTAAAAGAACACACAGGCATGTAATAGTCAAGATCCTAGAAATTCAGCACAAGACAGTATACTGAAAGATTTTAGAGAAACAAAACAGATCACATTTAAAGGAAAACCCATCAGAACAATGTCAGATTTCTTCTCCCAGATTATTAAAACAAGAAAAGAATGGAGCAAAGTACTTCAAGTCTTGAAAGAGAACAAATGCCAACCAAGAATGATAAACTCCACACAACTCTCTTTCAAGTTTAACAGAGAAGTGAATTACTTCCATGACAAAGAACAACTATTCATGATCACTTTAGCCCTTTACAGAATACTGAAAAATATTCTAGAAAGGAGTCAAAATACCCACAGTACCAAGAATGACAACAGAAAAGGAATCCACCAAAAGGGCTAACTATTAAACAAAGGATAAAAGTAGGTAACCAAGAATAGGAAAATAACATGACAAAACTAAGTCAATGCATATCAATTATAGCCATCAGTGTAAATGTACTCAGTTCATCAATTAAAAGAAATAGACTGGCAGATTACATGAAGAAACAAAATGCAACACTATGCTGTATAGAAGAAACACATTTAATCCAGAAATAGATTCATAGGCTTAAAGTCAAAGGATGGAAAACAATACTACACAGGGCCAGGGAGATGGTTCAGTGGAATAAGAGCTTCCCTGGCAAGCGCAATGGCCTGAGTTCAATCTCTGGTTCCACCCAAAAAAAAAAAAAGACAAAAAAAGAAAGAAAAGACAAAAAGAAAACAATATTACATGCTCTGGGACCTCAGAAAAAAACAGGAGTAGCTATTCCTTTCACAAACAATCTGAACTTCAAATCAAGGATGATCAAATGAGATAAATAAGGTCACTATACACTAGTTAGGGAAAAAATTTGAGAGGAGTACATAACATTCAAAAATATGTATGGACCAAATTCTGGAGCACCCAACTATAGAAGACAAATTTTAAAGGACATGAAAAATCTAATATCCAATATTACAAACTTAACAGGGGATTTTAAGATCCCCTTATCACAAAAAAGACAGGTCAAGCAGGCAAAAAATAAGAAAAGAGGTAGCAGAACTGAGACAAACCATTGAACAAATGGACTTGGTGGACATATACAGAGTGATTCACACAACAACATCTGCATACACATTCTTTTCAGCTGCACATGGGATTTTTTCTAAAATAGACCACATAATTGTCCATAGGTCATGTTTAAGTATATGCAAGAAAACAGAACCTATCCCATGCATATTGTCTGACCACAGTACAATGAAAGTGGAAATCAATGAAAAAAGTAGTACAAAGAAACCACAAAAAAAATAGAAGTTAAATAACACCATTCTCAGCAACTAATAGGTTACAGACAAAATTAAACAATGAATTAAACAATACCTGCAATCCAATGAAATTTCAAACACAATTTACCAGAATTTATGGGCTGCAATAAAAGCAGTTCTTAGAGAGATATTGATAGTGGTGAATTTACACATTTGGAAAACAGAAGCAGAACAAATAAATACCCTATGGCTGTACCTCAAGCATTTAAAAAAAGAAAAGCAAACCAAGCCCCAAACCAAAGAAACGTGGAAATCATACAGATTAGAGGAGAAATTAATGCACTTGAAACAAAGAAAACAATAGAAAGAATTAATGAATCAAAAAGGTTCTCTGAAATATTAAATAAATTGATAAATCTCAGCTAAACTCATCAACAAGAAGAAACAAAAAAACTCAAACTCAAGCAATAAATAATGAAAAGGGAGAAATTATAACAGATTATATGGAAATTCAGAATATAATCGATACCTACTTTGAAAATCTTTACAACCATAAAATCAAAGACACAGAAGAAATGATAGATTAAAAAAAACTGATAGAGTCATAGAGAGGTACAAATTACCAAAACTGAATCAAAAATATATGAAAACTCTGAACAATATTCAGAATTTTTATATATTTTTGCAATAAATAATTTGCAATATCAGGCAATGAAATTCAAATTGTAATAAAAAACTTACTGACAAAGTAAGTAAAGCCCAGATCCTAATGGATTCACAGAAGAATAGTACAAACAATTTCAGTATTGTTATCCCAATACTCCTCAAACTCTCCAATGAAATTGAGAAGGAAGCAATCCTCCCAAAATCATTCCTGCAGGCAATTATTATACTGATACGAAAACCAAAGAAAGATTCAACCAAAATTAGAAGTACAGTCCAATCTCCCTTATGAACATTGCTGCAAAAATCTTCGATAAGATCCTAGAAAATAGAATACAGAAAATCATCAAGAAGATTATACACCATAACAATGTAGAATTCATTCCAATGATGTAAGGTGATGGTTCAACACATGCAAATCTATAAATGTAATACACTGTATCAATAGAGCCAAACCAAAATCTACATAATCATCTCAATTGATGCATAAAAGGCCTTTGATAAAGTCATTCATTCATTATCAAAGCCCTAAAGAAAATTAGAATAATGGCCTCTAACTCAATCTGATAAAAGTCACCTATGACAGTCCAATAGCCAACATAACTGTAAATATGGAAAATTGAAATATTTTACTCTCAAATCAGGTACAATTCAAGGATGTCCTCTATTATCACTCCAATTCAATGTAGTTCTGTGATCATTAGCTAGAGCCATTAGACAAGAGAGAGAAATAAAATGAATGAGAATAGGTAAAGAAGAAGTTAGAATGTCATTCTTTGCAGATGATATGATACTCTACTTGGAAGACCCAGAAACTCCACCAAATAACTCCTAGAATTAACAAGCAAATTCAGTATCATAGCAGGGTAGAAAGTCAGCACACAAAAATCAATAACATTCCTCTACATAGATAACAAACACACTGGAAGAGAAACTAGAGAAAAACTACCCTTAACAATAGCATCCAAAAAAATGAAATACCCAGGAATTAACTGAACTAAGGAAGTAAAAGATCAACACAATGAAAATTACAATATTCTGTAAACAGATTTTGAGGAAGATTTCAAAAAATAGAAAGATATTCCTTGCTCCAGGATAGGAAGAATCAACATTGTGAAAATGACCATACTCCCAAAATTGTTGTATGGATTTAATGCAATTCCTATCAAAATACAATCAACATACCTCACAGATCTAGAGAAAACTTTCCAAAAATTTATTTGGAACCATAAAAGACCAAGGATTGCAAACGCAATATCAGGCAACAAAGACAAGTGAGGAGGCATTACAATCCCTGACTTGAAATTATACTACAAAGTTATGGTGCTAAAATTAGCATGGTCCTGGAATAAAAAACAGACTGGAGGATCAATGGAACAAAGAACATGATACATATACAACTACAAACACACTCATCACTCTTTCTTTGACAAAGGGGCCAAACAGATTCATTGTAAGAGAGATACCCTCTTTAATAAATGGTGCTGGGAAAACTGGCTCTTTACATTCCAAAAACTAAAACTAGACCAGGTTCTATTGCTGTGCAATAAAGTAAAGTCAAAATAGATTAAAGATCTAAATGTCAAAACAGAACCACTAAATCCCCAGGAAGAGAATGTAGGTGGAAACGTTGACAACATAGGAGTAGGCTGGTAGTTCATGAACAAATATCAAACACAGGAAATACTGCAAAGAATCAACTACTTGGATCTCAATTTATTCAGAAGTTTCTGCATGTCAAAACATATCACCAATAGACAACACACAAATTTAGAAAAATCTTAACCAATAATTACTCAAAGGTCTTCTATCTAGAATATGTAAAGAACAAAAAAAAAAAAAAAAAACATTAGGGCCCCAAAATTTAAAGACCAATTCCAAAAATGGGCATCTGAGATGAATAAGCATTTCTCAGAGTCAAAAATACAAGAGGAAAATA
>NW_004524764.1:1416206-1418085 GCF_000260255.1 Octodon degus | reverse complement strand
CATGCTTGAACACCTGTCATCTTGGTCTTCTAAGTATGTACCATTTCTAATGTTATATCAATTATTGCTATACTGTCCTTAAAACAAATTTTTTAAAATGGTGAAAAAAAGAGAGTGATGAGAACAAAAATTATGGTTTCTTGAAAGCAAGGAGTAATATGCAATCCTATGTCCAATCTTACATAACTATATTTGGTAATCTGAGCAACAGATTTGATGATGAAAATAGATAATATATCAATCATTGTTAATCAGCTTCTCTTGGTTTGAAAATCTGTAACATATGTATTGTATGTTACCCTGTTTCTGTCTTTATTTCTGAGTTTTGTTCTTCTTTTCATTTTTACTTTTCAAAATAAAATAAAATTAATTTTTTTTTCTTTTACAGAACTGGGGATTGAATTCAGGCCCTTGCACTTGCCAGGCAAGTGCTTATTCTTCTGAGCCATCTCTCTGGCCCCTAAATTAATTTTTTGAAAAAATACTTCGTGAACTATTAATAAGCCATAAGATGAAAAATATAATATAGTATCTGGTTGCCTGAGACTATTAATTCAATTATCACCTGTATTGCAACCACTACTCTGAAATTCATATTACTTTGTTAAGTGAAATTCTGTGTTACTCATAATGTTTTTGTTTTAATTCAAATTTGTATTCTTTTTAAAAATCAATAAACATTAAAAAGAGTTTTGAAAAGAGTCGTGCAAGCAAGCAGAGGTTCTTTCACTAAAAATTAAGCAGTATTCAAAGAAACCTTTAAGAGTCTTCTGAACAAGTGTTTGAATTTTTGTGAAGTGAACAAGAGTTTAAAAACCATTGGTTCAATGTGGGTTTAGCAAATGTATTCTTGTGCAAAACATAAAGTGATAATGCTATCTTTTACAATAATGTGTAGGTAGAAAACAACTTCTGCCCCTTTGAATTACTGTTAGCTTTCTTTCAGACTATTATTTTTGGGGCACCTTTTGTTGTTGTTACTGTTTCCAATAAGGTCTTATTAAGAAATACCACAGAACCGTGCAGAAATTGCTAAGTCACTGGATCTCCCTCATTTAGACGACCTAGTGTAACGTTGCCATTATAATTCCATTGTAACGTTTAGTTTTCTTCTCAATGGGAGTTCCTTTCTATCATATTGAAAATATAGTGTATCAAGAGGTGTGCCTCTCAAGCAAGCATGTTCAGATATATGTGTACCTCTATATGTGATGTGGTCTTCCCAAAACAAACGTGCATAAGTGTCTTCAGAAAAATTCCCTTCCATTCTTTATTCAGAGAGATATTTTTGGGGGTTCTCATTCATCGTTACACTAGTGGTTTAGGTAATAAATTCCTCTGCAGTTCTAAAACTTCCAGGACTATGTCTATTAGCATTGCACCCACCAAGGGGTAAGTCTCTCATTCTTGGTAGACAGTATACCTCAAAAAATATGAAATTTTTACTTTTTGTTGAGATTACTTTTAATTTTCCTTCTCTGATAATGTTCTCCCAACTTTCAGCAGATAGACACTGGAGCTGTCCTTCTCCAGTGGTGAGACCAGGATAATTAAGCTGGTTTTCTTTTAGGTGTCTGACAGAATTTTTATCTCTGCAAGGACCTATTAGCATGTCAAAAACTGTTTCCCTCTGAGCACCTGCCTTTTCAGTGCAAGGACCAGCTTCTAATTCCTAGTACTGCATGCCACACTGGCCCCAAAACTGGGCATGGTGGTGGACCCTGTAATCCCAGTGCTCAGGAGCCTGAGACAGAAGGATCACTACAATCCTAAACTGCATAGTGACACTCTGTACCAAATGAAGAAAAGGCTTTAACAAGTAATAAAAGTAAACTGTTTCTCCCAGAGTTATTTTATTGTATATATATATATATATATA
>NW_004524764.1:1412280-1416106 GCF_000260255.1 Octodon degus | reverse complement strand
AGAGAGAGAGAGAGAGAGAGAGAGAGAGAGAGAGAGAGAGAGAGATTCTATAACATAAAAGCATGAATTTTCTTTCTTTATAGAATCTTGCCATAAACTTTTTATGACAGTTTTTCCTAGCATGCATATAGCATTCCCAATATCATACTTCAAGAAAGAGGGCTATCTGCTTCAGACTCTTTAGTTGTTGCAGAAGGCATCCTCAATCTGTACAATACCACTGAAAAGTGGCAATGTGTGAGGTTATATATGTCCCTCGGTACATTGCTGGAAGCATTGTAAACAAATAAGAAATATGATCTTGTGAAAAAAGAGAGAATTGTGCTTCCCCCCTTGCAGTGTAATGTTGATGTCCTCCTAATAGGTCTGTTGTACCCATATGGTGGTTTAGCTCATTGGAACGCTTTAAAAGTGGGGCATCAGGAAGGGGATAGCATTCCTGGGACACTACACTCAGCGTGGACCAGGGCAGCATCTCACCACCCTGGTAAAGGTCTATTAGGAGATGCAGCCTTGTTGGAAGAGTAGGTCATGGGCTTCTTGAAGCAGGGAGCTTCCTCTGCTTCCTAGATTTTGTAAAATATAAAGTTGTATAGAATATATATTTTTATGTGCTAAGCATCTTTAATTTGCATAGTAATTTATGTGCATATTTGTGTTTGCATATATCAGCAATTCCTATTATTTAGGACTAATACACCATTAAATGAATATGCCACAGGTCATATTTCTGTGTACTCGTTAATGGACATTAAACTTAATTCCAAATTGGCATATTATAAGCTAAACTGTCAGATAAATTCTTGTATTAGGTTACCTCTGGATATATGTTATAACCTCTTTTAGAGAGTAATTCCAATGTTTCAAGATAAATACATGTTTTAAAAACCTGCTGATGGATGAGGCATGTTTCTTAGTGCTATATGCTTGTCTAACAAGCATAAAGTCCTGGGGTCAATCTCTAGCACTAGAAAAAATTTATCTGCCCAATGTTCTCCAAGTAGAAATCATTACAAACCAAATGGATAGAATCATTCGAACCTTTATCACGGATATATGAAAATCTCAGTTTCTCTACATCTTTACCATTCGATGTTTGTCTTGTTGATACTGCATATGTTCTTTTTGTGAAAGTCTTTTTCTATTCAAATTTGTTTTCCTTTTACAAGTAGGTTGTCAGTATTTTTATAATTGACTTATATGAGTTTATTGTATATTATGCTTAGGTATTTACACATGCATTCTTGCACATATATATATATGGATATGTATATATTTAAAATTATTTTTGTGCTTATACAAGCTATTGTAAACTTACAGTGAAAATTGTGTTTTTTAGTCTGTGAATCACTGATAATGTCCTTGATTTCATTCACAAATATTTAAAATGTGATCTACTTAAATTAGTTTTATTCAATGATTTACATTTTTTATGTTATAAGAAATTATTATTTAGCTAATACAAAAAATCTATTCAATTTTCTTCCTAAGACTTTATTATCTTAGTTTTATATTTAGGTTCACCATTTATTTATCATTTTATGAGTAAGAAATGAAGCACTGCATTTTATTAATTTAGTATATTATATTCTTCCACTTTTAATTTCTAGTAGAGATTTTCTTCATATTTGAATTACTTTGAAACTACATTACAAAATTATGTAGACTTGGCTTTACATTTGCTCAAAATATGTTCATAAATTTAATAAGGGTATTAAAAAAGTAAATACCTCTTTCCAGGAATAAAACATCTTATTGAATTGTATTTATTTTCTACATATTCACTGAAAACGTGCCTGTGCATGCACACACACACACACACACGCGCACACACACACACACACACAAATTCATGTAAGCACATATTATGTAGAATATATGGATGAACCATAAGAAGAGGAAGATGCAGAGCATGTGGAGCTGATCTAGTTTTAGCAGCTTGTGACTCACCCTTGACATGTAGTATGCCTGTAGAATTATTGGATATATTCTATCCTCAGCCTCAGAAAATGTTAATGCAAAAACACAGTTAACACCTTCTGAGAGCCAGGGAGATAGCTCAGTGGAATAAATGTTTGCCTGGCAAGCACAAAGTCCTGAGTTCTATCCCTGGTACCACCTGAAAAAAGTCATTTACTAAAACCTTCTGTTGTTGTGCCCCACCAATATTTTAATTTTGATAATGGGAACATTTTCTACAAATAGATAGATAGATAGATAGATAGATAGATAGATAGATAGATAGATAGATAGAGAGACCCTGTATATATATTAATACATATATACATATTAAGTGAGAGACCCTATATATATATAGAGAGAGAGAGAAAGAGAGAGAGTGAGATCAACCTGTAGTTATTTTTATTTACTTTTTAACCTATAGTTATTTTAATTATATTCATTAGGTTTATTTAAGAAACTAAGATAGTATCCTAAAAGTCTTGTGGAGTTCTCACGTTGTTACACTTAATTTTTTTATACATCGTCAAGTGTTAGAATTAGGCTACAAAATCATCAGTTCTGATAATTTAAAGATTTTTTTTTTAGAAAATTAGTCACCAAAATTTATCTCTAATTACATTTAAAATATAGCACTAGGATACATCTTATTTTTGTATAACATTGCAATTTTATTTATTTAGATGTTTATTTATTTATTTCACTTTTTAATATCACATTATGTAGCTCGACCGGCCTCAAACACCAGGTAATCCTCCTGCCTCAGTCTCCCAAAAGCTGGACTTACCGGTGTGAGCCACCATACCTGGCTGTCAATTCTTTTCATGGACAATCATTATGCAATTTCTTTCCTGGCATTGACTATCAGCAATGAGAAAGTGATTAAGACAATATTTATGCAGTATCTGTAATGAATTTGTGTAGCTTTTGTGGTTATATCAGTGTCATAAGCTTTTCAATTTATAATTTCCAAGGGATGCAATCTTAATGAATCAAAATTTCTTTTTTGAACAGAACATAATTACCACATATCATCTTATATTTTATTGAGGTATTACTTTAAAAATAAATACATTTATTATACTCAGTAAATTGTCTTGAATATTTACAGTTAAAATTCATTTCAGTTTAACACTGCTTTTTAATTAACAAATATTTATCAGAATAAAAGTTTATTTTCCTTCAAAGTTGTTGTATTAACAGAAATTTATTTGCTCAGTAAATGAGGACATGTTTACCCCATATGGCCATTTTTTGTCAGAGATTTGAGGCCATTATAAAAGACTGAAGACTGTGTGTTTCAGAAATATTGTGCAAATATATGTTTGTTGAGACATGCAGCCAATTATCTTTGCAGAATTTTGGTATTTTAAATGTGTGTGTTATCAGAATCTTAAGCCAAGTCTCAATGTTGAGCTAGCTCTGCTTTTATTTCATTGTTTTTACTAAATTGTACTCTAGTTACCATAAAGAAATATTTTTGCTATTTCTATGTTTATTCCTTTCTGATGGCCACCAGAGGTGATTGTTCTAGTGAGGAAGTATATGAAAATTTTTATTTCAATTTTATCTTCAATTTCTTCTTATGGATTTCTGAGGAATCAGAGTTTTAATGCCTATACATTGATAGTATACTGCATAATTTTTCCTTTCTCTTCTGACATTAACATGATCACTAGTCTTTTTCTTTATATTTTCATGACAGTTATCCATCTCCCTTTACTATTTATATTATCTCTGTCTCTTTATTATTTTTATTTTGCTTCTGTCTCTTTTTTTAAATGTATTTAGTACAGGGTCTACAGGGTCTCTCTACACAGATCGGACTCTCGTTGTGATTCTCTTCTCAGCTGGGATTACAGGCCTG
>NW_004524764.1:1401970-1410970 GCF_000260255.1 Octodon degus | reverse complement strand
TGGATGAGTCACAACCATTGCTTGAGCAATTATTTCTCTATGAAAGCATGAGAGAATGTTATTTCTCTAGGTGACTCTCCTCAGGTGCATTTTCCATCATAAATCATTTTCCCCTGTGGCCCCATAATCTCCTTGATCAGAAAATTTGGGATACCACTGAGTTACAGGATGTTACAGTACAGGTTCTCTTATTTCCTGAGTCCTCACTGACCTTGAATGGCTAGGGCCAAAATGTTGGCTATCCTTGTAGGCCTTCTTTTTCTCAATTTTTCATCTACAAAATTAAGTTCTTAACACTCCAGAAAAGAAGCTTAATGATATTATTATAATATTACATAGGCAATTGAACTTAACCTAACTATATGTCTGAATATCAAACATCTTAGCTATAGTGTAGAACAGGTATTTTCTACCAAGTATTGATATGTTAAACTTTAAATCCCTACAGAATGTGAATAAAAAATAAAAATATTTCAAAAATACGAATAAAGAATTACATATTTTACACAGAAATTTAGAAAAAAATGTATATGGTTAGATTTCTAAATTTCTGTGTAAAAATATGTAATTGTTTATTCTTCTTATTTTTCATCTTTATACCTCTAAATCTAAACCATACTTATTTTCAATTTTATGACTTTAAAATTTCTTCATACATACTCCCTTTCATTTTTCTAATTTCTCCTTCCAATATTATGACAGTTCTTGAATGTTTTCATTTTCTTTCTTTCTTACTAATTGTAAAATATTTTCTCAGCCAGTCAGTACATAAAATTCTTAGATTTTGCTGAGAATAGAATTTATTTAATTCTATATAATATTTAAACTCTGCATGGAGATGACTTATCAAAAATGCAGTAATTCAAAAAATTATGTTATAAAAGCTCAGAAAGTTTCTTACCTGTTTTGGTTCATTCAGTTTTTGAAATACAGAATATTTATGTCCCCAGATACATTTCAGATTCATTTTTGCTACACTGTCATTGACTTCTACCTATTTTGAGATTTGAATACTTATTAATAATCATGTTAAAATATTTTTATCTTCAGTCATTTTGTTATTGTTGTTGTTTTTAAAAACAAATGAGTCTTTATTTTAACTAATCCTGTGCTGAAGCATGGAGTAGGTGTTATTAGACAGGAGGGAGCCCTCCTACACTAAGAACTGAGAATCAGCAGGCCTGTTTGAATTGCCATGACTACTGGGTATACAAATAACAGGCCACATCCTGCCTGGATAATTATAGCAAGGGTGACTTCTCCCGTCTTCAAAAGGCAATGGAATCCTCCTAAGTGGTTGGTGTGAGGTAGGAGTGCTGTGATGCTTGCCTGCACTCCTCTTGGAGTGGAGAAGCATTTTATGGCATCCAGGGACAACACTGAAGCAAACTGTCTCAGCCCACTGGGCTCAAGGGGGAACAAAGGAAAGTGAAGAGAGGGCTGCCAATGAGCTCTGGGACCACTGTGGCCTCCCTCCAGCCAAGGCACAGAAAAAACTGAAACAGTTAGCTGCTTCTCATCTGTCTCATTTCTCCCATGGACAGATGTTATCCTCCTTGATATAAAGGTGATCTGATGGGTGAACATTCCATTTCTGTACTGCTTCAAAGCTGATCTGGTGGGGTTGATGCTGCCTACTTAGGGAGGAAAAAATCCTTTCCCAGCAGCTCTAGTGATACATGTGTTCTTGGCTCCTCCAAAGACACTGGAAGCCCTGAAGCTACATCAATCTAGCATGGAATTTCTTTAATCTGAAAGACACAAATTTAACAAATTAAAGAAACAAGTGGTGTGACTGCTTCTAAAGGATAATAGTGGAGCTATTCTCAGCTAGTGGAATCAAAAAACCTTGATCCTCTGGAACTGCAGAAGCTCATCTTCCTGTTCCTGTCTTGGAGAGTGTTTCCAAGTCCATTGTTGGACTTCTTCATAAGGACAAGTTATTTCCAAAACTTCTCATACTCTGAGGTCTTTCACTATCACCTTCTCCAACCTGGCCTTATTTTGTGTGTCTTTACATATTCTCTGGCATCTTTTAAAAAATCATTTATTTATTTATTTGGTAAAGGGTCTCACTATGCAGCTAGGACGCCTAATGATCCTCCTGTCTCAGTATCCCCAGCATCGAGATTACAGTCGGGCACCACCACACCCAGTTTCTGTGCCCTGCTTGGTTGGGACTGGCTCAGCCTGCGGTATCAGACATGGAACCCAGGTCATTGTGCTTGCCAGGCAGGTGAGCTAAGCTATCTCTCCAGCCTATTCTCTGGTGTTTGAAGATATAGTCACTTAAATCTTATTCCTTATACTAATTTTTCTTACAACATGTCAGTAAGATGAGAATTTAGTTTAATATGATTTTGTATGCTTATTCTCTCTGCAAATTTTCTAATTTATTGCAAGAAAATTTTTCTTCCCACACAAATAAGCTATCGTTTTTTTCTTTCAGTATAGAATTCCTATCTCTTTTTTGTGAAATTATTTTATCTAAATTACAAATTTCATTAGATACCTATTAAACATGATTTCTTGTGTTGCCAGTTATGCAATTTTCAACATTTCTTTTCCTAATGTTCTAGACATTTATTTGTGACCCTATGAGTCTGTTCTTCTAATTGCCCCGAAGTTTTACTTTGAAATTTCATATCATTCAAATATTTTTAAACACATTGCCAAATGACTTTTTTGCTTATTTTTTCTTTTCTGTTTTTCTCTCTCTCCAGCTCTATTCTCTAAGCATGTGTGCAGTCTTTCTCCCTCATAGATTTTGGATGCACTTTTCATATGCTTGTTTTCACAGTGTTCTTTGTAGTTTCCTTCCAACTGGCTTCTGCCCAGCGAAGGATGCTCTTCAGCCCACGTGGTAATGTTCAAGCCTCACTGCTTCATCCCTTTTTATTTAGACATCAATGACTTTGATATATAAGGTTGAGAACTCCATTGCTAATATCATTAGTTACATACATTCATAAGTCATGTACTATATTATGAACAGAGACACAGAGATAGACAGAGACAGAGGCAGGGACAGAGAGAACAACAATCGAAGCGAAATATTATCCAAACGTGATTGTGTAAATAATTATATGTAGTAGTGCAAGCAGTTTTGGCACTTATCTCCGCAACAATTTCTTATTGGTGTTGGTCATGGCATATTTGCTTAACTTTATAATGAGTCTGAGTTCCTCGTTGATAATGTACTAAACAGTGTATTTAGTCTTTATTCCTTTTAGGCTCTCCCTGTATCTCCTTGTGTACACTTAAATATAAAAATATAAAAAATTACAATGGGAAAGTTATGAATTCTAACCGAACACTTAAATAACTTTCTTTTTGAAAGAAAACAGATATTTTTCTTCGGTTTTCATAGCAAATGTGTAATTAAATTTCACAATGATCCTATGAAAATGAATGTGCAGTAACTCCAACTGTTTTTCTTCAATCATAATAAAATCCTTTGCATCAGTGCAACTTAGTTCATTTAAGCATTAAAACCTAATTCCTTAAAGTACCCTATTGTAATATTTCACAATAAAAGGAGTATCATTTTGGCAAAGGGAAAAATGCAAGACACAAAAAGTAGAACAGATGATAACTAGATTTTCCTCCCCACTGCTAGTATTGTAAAGTAAATAGGCTAGCTTAATGTCTTGAAGCTGCCGATGACATTTTTTTCCAAGTACTTGAACATTAAATACCTGTCTGGAAATATCCTAAGGAATATTTTTAAATGCAATGACTTCTTAAAAGATCACCATAAAAACCCTTTATAATTAGATTTAGGGAACCAATTCCAGTATCTATGCAAATCACATTTTGTGTAATGCTACATTGTATGCATGGTCAGGTAAGATTAGGGCATTATACATTTATTAAATTCCAAGCAAACTTATGTAACTGTTAAGTATTAAAACAGATTTTCATTAAATATCGATTGTTTCAAGTGTTTCAACATTTAAACTAAGCACCTTAATTATGAATGATGGTTGTATGATTTAGAATCATACCAAATAATGTAGGCATAGATGTCAATGTCATTTAACCCTATGCTTAATATGAAGAGCATAAAATTATTCTATAATAATTTTTGAATATCATACTTAAACACATTTTAATGGCCACAAAAATCAAGAGCACACTTTTTTCAAAAGAGCTCCCTAGGTTAATATTTCAATATAAAAGATACTATGGGAGACAGTGTGCCTCAGGAATCCCACACTCTTTGGCTAGTATTTTGATTTCTGTTAGCACAAGGAAGACATCCACAAAAGGTTTGAAAGTACCGCTAATATTCTGCAATCTTCTCAAAGTGCACAAAAATCTCTGAGAGTAAGAAGAAAGTGTCAACTGAGATATAAAATGTCAAAATAATACAACTTTCTAATTAAAATAGGCAGTATTCCTCCTTATATATGGATTTCAGTTCATCTATACTTTTTCTTGTAATTTTTATTATTTGATAACTTCTATCGCTACCTAAAACCACATATTAAAGAATATGTACATAAACTTATATGTTCTGGTCAAAGAAAAATGTAAGAGGTATTCTTATGACAAAAATTATAATTAGACATTTTAGGGAGTTATTATTTTAGTTAATGCATTGCAATTTCATTTGCCACCGTTGTTCCAACCAATCAATGCTTAAGAAAATCTTTGATATTCAAATCATTTTTAATGTTGTATGTGTTTTGTTCCTGCTCTCTTCCATTGTTTTTTCCTTTCTCTAACCTAATTAATTATGAAATAGCAGCCTAACTCTTGTAGATTCATGGAAAATTATATCTCTTTGTGTGTAGGCAAGGATGGTAACATGTGACTTTCTATTTATGGGTCTATGCGCATGTGTATTTAAGTCATTTTTGAGACTATATCGGTAATATTAATTTAAATGTATAAAATTGAATAAGTAAAAGCTCACCCATTACATTTGAATATTAAAAAAGTGCTATAAGACTTAAAATCACAAACATTTAATTCATGCTTTCTATAGCCAAATCTCAGGCTTAGCACTTAAAATGTAAATAAAAATGAAAACTGAATACAGAAGTCCCTTCTTCAGGGATCCTATATGTGTTTTGAATCAAATATAATTTAAAACATAAGATTGACATCACAAAATATAAATGAATACAAATTGTGAAAGCCAAATTAATAAAAAGAAATGAGACTCCCCAAAAGTCATTCTATTTTTTTTCTAGCTGGATTAGAGATAAAAAAAATGAAGAAAAATAAATGTTCAAATAAACATTTTGTTCATTTTAGGAGTCCATTATGTGACAAGAATTTTAAAACTGTTGTTAAATATTTAATAAAATATCAGCATTCAATTCATGAGATAGCAATAAAGTTAGAAGATGGTTACTTACAAAAGTCTTTAGAAATTTGAATGAAGAGTGTCTGGCTTTTCTACAAGAGAAATTATCATATCTATTTTCCTCACATACACATGTTTCTTTAGAATGAACTCCAAGACCTGGATACCTATCGCTGCACGTCTTACTTGAGCAATGTGCACTGCGGAGGTAAGCGAGAGATGTTAAGCATCATAGGCACAGTCAGTACAATCACAAACTCCCGGCGCTAACTTCTGTGTACAGAAGCTCAAGCAGGCAAAGATATCTCAGATGTCACTGTGCTCATAAAATTAACTCATCCAAAGCAGCAGTGTGTACACTGGGTACGGTGACCCTTGTGTGGCTCTGGTGTTAGCTACTTTTTCTGTGAGCCATAGGGAAAACAAGCATTTTAATGCTAGGACGGGTGACTTTGAGGTGCTTGCAGTTTACTCTTTTTATATTATCCTTACCCTCTTCCCAACAGAGGAGACAGCCTGCCACGGATGATAGTCGATCCACAAAAAAGCAAGACAAAATAAACCACAGAACACAACCACGTTACATAATTATCACATATGTTTTAAATGTGAAGATGATGTTTACTGGTTTTTAAGAATATTAAATTGATTGCAAGTGAAATCTAAAATGATATAAAACCGAAAAAAGAATTATCAAATGCTATCAGTCTAAAGTTCCATGTTGTTCTGTGCTTATATGTTAAAAGTTAAATTCACCAGGAAATTTACCTGAATGTTATGAAGTCTACATAAAATTATCCTCTGGACAAACAAAATTAGGAAATGGTTCTGGCAGTGATAAATACTGTTTTATAAGTAATATAAAATCAAAAACAATAGATATTTTTCTGAACTAAAAAGAAAGAAAAGGAAAATGATTCTCTTACCACATTATTATCTTTTCTTATTGTCATATTAAAAAGTGTGGGAGTATCTAATTAAAATTTGGGGAAACCAAATATTCTCATGGTTTTCAGTTTTTATTTATACCTTATGTTTTGGACTTGTTTGCTTTTTAACTATTTTAATATACTGCCTTTAATCTAGCTATTCCCTTCTAAGCATCCTCTTTAAAGGGTTTAAAATATCTTTTTGAGAAATACCTGCACACTCACATTTATAGCAACACAATAACAGCTACGTCTTGTTCATAACAGCTACGTCTTGGAAACAGCCCATATGTCTACCAACAGAAGAATAAATAAAGAAAATGTAGTGTTTATGCATCATAAAGTACTACTTTGCCAAAAAAAAAAAAAAAAAGGTAGGCTTGAGCCATTTGTAGGAAAATGAATGCTTTTTAAGACCACAATGTTGGGGCTGGAGAGATGGCTCAGTGGTCTAAAGCACCTACTTAGAACAAGCTTAGCAAAGCATCAGGGACTGCGGTTCGATCCCCCAGCACCACATGCCAGCCAGCCCCGCCCCCTGGTGGGCTGAGCTGGCCACACACACACACCACTCTCTCTCTCTCTCTCTCTCTCTCTCTCTCTAATAAATAAATAAACAAATAAAATAAAAAATTTAAAAGACCACAATGTTGAGTGAAATAAATTAGCCACACAGGCTTAAACACTGCATTGCTTTTCTTATATGGTAAGAATTTTTATTTGTGAGGCGTGAGAAGAGGGATTAAGGGAAATAACGCTTGGAGGAGAAAGTAAAGAATGCCAAGATTTTGAAGACCTGTTTGTGTAAGAATTGTTCATGTGTGGTTAAAAATTGGAAATTATCTATCTTCTTTTTTTAATCTTTGTTTTTGTTTTTCTTTTTATGAAATTATCTTAAAAGACAAAAAAAAATGTACTTTGGAGTTTGGACTGTCCCTGAGGTCACTCTGTAGCCAGGCTGGCCTCGAACTTGCAATGATCATCCTGCCTCAGCCTCCTGAGTGCTGGGATTAAAGGCATGTGCTATCATGTTCAGCTTCTACTTTCAGTTCTCTGAGCACAGAAATATCTTTTATCTACCAAAGTCTTATCTTGCATATATTTTCCTCTTTCACTTTCATGGGAAATTAGTCATATAGTCTAAGACTTCACTCATTCCATTACCTTTATTTTTCTAGCTGATCATCCATTGTGATACCAAAATCTCTTTTATTCTCATGTAATCAAACAATTAACAGAAAAGTACTAAATTTTCATTGGTTTTTTTTTGCCTGAATTGATGTTTTACAGACTTGATTACAGAGGACTGAGTGCTGGCACAGTTCTCGCTCTCCAGTTCCGCCCATTAAAATTGAACCAACTATAACAAAACATTTTCATTTTTTTACCCGCCCTGTTTTCAGGTAATTTTAGTTTCCATTTTTACTGAAACTATATAAATTCAAATAGCTAAGTCTTTCTAAATTACTTCGATTTTGTCACAACTTTTCTTAGAATCTCCATGTCCCTTCTGTTTTTGCTAAACAGAAAATGTTTTATCTTTTTTTTTAAATTTTATTGAGAAACAAATAGCAATGAGACACTTTCAAAACAGGTTAGTATGGGCTGGTGTGATGGCTCAGTGGTCTAAAGCACCTACTTAGAACAAAACAGGTTAGTAGGGCAGTTACAATAATTAATACATTGCATATTGTTGTCTTCGTAGCAGTTATGCATAGTGCAAGATGCAGACTTGATATCCTGTCCAAACACTGTTAGTACAAATCTTTCTTCTCATTCAATTAAGAGAAAGTACCTGTATATTTGTCCTAACTATTTTTATATACAGATACAAAATGATCCTTCAGTTCTGTCCCCTTTTTTTTTTGTTTAGTTTTGTCAGAGATGGGTATTCCATTACTATTTAAATATTAGGTATGTGAATTCAGCAAAATAATCCATGATAGTCTAGTAGTCCATAATAGTAGTGGGTTATCCATAGAACTGGCAATGTTGGAAGTTGTTGACTTGAGCTTTTTACAGCTCAGCATATTAAAATGGCTTTACTTTTTATATTTCTTTTTTATACTTTTCTGCTGTATGGTTAAGACCAAGATAAAGGCAAGACCTATATAACAAGAAATGTAACTTTTCTATCTGACAAGGTTAGTCAAATCCCCTCAGGATTTAGCCGGAAACCCTGTACCACAGTTTGTAGATCCTTTTTCAGTGTCAGCCATGTGGATGAGTCACGGCCATTACTTGACCAATTTGCTCTCTGTTAAAGCCTGAGAGAATGTTTTCTCTCCAGGTAACTCTTCTTAAGAGCATTATACAACATTGAACACTTTTCTCTGGCCCCAGAATCTCCTCTCGTAAGTGATCACCATAATGGACAGTGTATGCTGGTTAGTCAAACCTTCGCTTTTAACTCTGCCATTTCTATTATTTTGAACAAATAGAATGACTTATTATAACTTCATACTTTAGTTTAATAAAACCTATTAGTCTCATGAGATCCTCATATTTAGTCCTTTATTTCTTAATATAGGATTTGGAAAGATATACTCTAAATAATGTTTGCTTTAAAGCCTTTCAGACAAACAGCAGTTCTCATAGTTATAGAAGTAATAATAGTATGAATTAAAGCTTTAAAGTACTTATTGTTCATATTTATCTCTATTATGTCTTAGCAAATGCTTCGATTCTGTGCATACACAATGATCACTAAGTTATCCTGATCAATTCAGTGTAGTAAGCATCCTATTTAAAACA
>NW_004524764.1:1400839-1401498 GCF_000260255.1 Octodon degus | reverse complement strand
TGATTTGTTCTCCCCTCTTCTACTGTTGGACAGAGTTCCTAAACTGACCTCAGATATTTTTGTTTCATATTACAGCAAATTTGACAATCTGGTAGTCATTTTACTTCAAATTCTTCTTACAGTTTTATATTTATTTATATTTTAGGAAAGAGTGTACAGGGTGTTTAGAGGCTTACTACTAGATCTGACTCAGAGGGATTCGCACCACGATGCCCAGTCTCAATTGTCCTCTCAGTGTGCCCTGGGGGTGGGGCCGGCACAGCAGGCCTGGGGATCAATCCTAGTCCCCTGTGTCTGCTTGCAGGTGCTTTAACCTACTGAGCTATTTGGCCAGCCCTGTTTTAATGAGTTCTGTGGTTTCTTCTTTTTTTTCTTTCTTTCTTTCTTTTTTTTTTTTTTTCCTCTGTATGTTAGGGAAGGATCTACAGGGTGTTCAGGGTCTCACTACTAGATCAGACTCATAGAGATCCGCCTATTTGCAGCCTCCCAAGAGCTAAGGTTACAGATGCATACAACCACATTCAATTTTAATTGTTGTCTTAGTGTGCCCCAGGGACAGGGTCGGCACAGCAGGCCTGGGGGTCAGGGATCAAACCTCTGGCCCCTGCACCTGCTTGCAGGTGCTTTAATCTGCTGAACTATTTGTGAACTATTTGGCC